>NC_073303.1:220174366-220474366 GCF_027595985.1 Sorex araneus
TTTCTTAAATTGAATTATAGTGAGATACACAGTTACAAAGTTGTTCATGATTGGATTTTAGTCATATAACGTTCAACACCAGTCCCTTCACCAGTGTACATCTCCCACAATGAATGTCCAATATCCTCTCTCCCTTCTGTGCCCTCCTCTATGGCAGGCACTTTTCTTTTTTTTTTTTTTAATTTTAATTAGAGAGTCATCGTGAGGGTACAGTTACAGATCCATACATCTTTGTGCTCATGCTTCCCCCATACAAAGTTCAATAACCCATCCCTTCACCAGTGCCCATTCTCCACCACCAGTAAACCCAACATCCCTCCCCCCCTCCCCAGACCCGTCTCCCCCCACCCCACACTGCCACTATGGCAGGGAATTCCCTTTTGTTCTCTCTCTCTGATTAGGTGTTGTGGTTTTCAATAGAGGTGTTGAGTGGCCATTGTGTTCAGTCTCTAGTCTGTATTCCACCCGCCTCACCCTTCCCCCACAGGACCTCCAACCACATTTTACTTGGTGGTCCCTTCCCTGAGTTACCCAGAATGAGAGACCAGCCTCCAAGCCATGGAAACATTCTCCTGGTACTTATTTCTACTATTCTTGGGCGTTAGTCTTATAGTCTATTATTCTATATTCCACAGATGAGTGCAATCTTTCTATGTCTGTCTCTCTCTTTCTGACTCATTTCACTTAGCATGATACTTTCCATGTTGATCCACTTATATGCAAACGTCATGACCTCATTTTTTCTAACAGCTGCATAGTATTCCATTGTATAGATGTACCAAAGTTTCCTCAACCAGTCATCTGTTCTAGGGCACTCGGGTTTTTTCCAGATTCTGGCTATTGTAAACAGTGCTGCGGTGAACATATAAGTGCATATGTCACTTCGACTATACTTTTTGGCTTTTCTGGGATATATTCCTAGCAGTGGTATTGCTGGGTCAAATGGGAGCTCAACCTCTAGTTTTTTGAGAATCGTCCATACTGTTTTCCAAAAGGGCTGAACTAGCCGGCATTCCCACCAGCAGTGTAGAAGGGTCCCTTTCTCCCCACATCCTCTCCAACAGCGGTTGCTTTTGTTCTTTTGGATGTGTGCTAGTCTCTGTGGTGTGAGGTGGTATCTCATGGTTGTTTTGATCTGCATCTCTCTGACGACTAGTGATGTAGAGCACTTTTTCATGTGCCTTTTGGCCATTCGTATCTCTTCCTTGGTAAAGTTTCTGTTCATTTCTTCGCCCCATTTTTTGATGGGGTTGGATGGCAGGCACTTTTCTAACTTCTCTCTCTCTCTCTGGCTTCTCTCTCTTTTTCTCCTAATTAAACATGTAAATAGCTAGTTTAAATATTCATTAGTTTTGTTACTTTTATAAAGTTTTTTTCAAGATTACTTAGCATATACACCTATTTATAGATTGGAAGTGTGACCAAAACTAATTTTATGAATTATTAAATTAACCCATTCCCAAGTGCAGTTAATTTATTGACAAGAAGACAAAATATAAACACTTGATATATTCTCTTTGCCTGATTGATTAAGGAACCATTTTATCATGTCTGTTATGGGGCTGGAATGATAGCACAACGGTAGGGCGTTCGCCTTTTAGGCGGCAGACCCGTGTTCGATCCCTCTGCCCCTCTCAGAGAGCCCGGCAACCTACCGAGAGTATTGAGCCTGCATGGCAGAGTCTGGCTACCCGTGGCGTATTGGATGTGCCGCACACAGTAACAAATGTCTCACAATCGAGGGACGTTACTGGTGCCTGCTCGAACGAATCGATGAGCAACGGGATGACAGTGACAGTGACAGTGATTATCATTGGTAAGCATCCAATTTTAAAGATCCCTTTGACAGTACAATTCAAATCCAAGAGTTTAAAACTATTCATCTCAGAATCTCAGATTAATATTCCTTTTTCTAATCATGGTGTCTATAAATTGAAAAAAAAAAACTACAAGAAGTGTGTGCATGGTGGAAGGTGAAGTCACTCACTTCCCAAAGACAAAATAGAACTTAGTTTTCTGATTTCTAGAGGGCGTACACTTCCAAGTTATTTGTGGGGTGGATTGACAGAGTTATATTAGGAAACAATTGCATTTGTGTTATGAGGAGATCTTTATTTTTTATTCTGCAATACGAAAGAAACTGATAATCAAGAAGTCTGGCAGAATAGAAATTGTATGACATGTTTGTAACTGAAATTTTTCTGATAGTACAATATTTAGAAAGAAATGGTATTAATTACAACTATATGTTTCATGCAAGTTCATGTATGTAAGCATTGACATTTCAGCATGTGTTCAGTATACAATTATCAATAGTATATTTTAAATGAGTTAAAGACTTTTTTAAGACTCAAATATGGTCTTTACTTTAGAGATACAATACACCTCACTGTGGGCTACCTACTTCTCACAAGGCCCAATACTGTATCTAGCTGATAGCACTGTAATCAACAGAGGTGACTTAGACTTTAAAGATAGAAAATAATTGAGTAGATTAATGTAGTTGAGTGTAGTAATTGGGTTGTTTCTAGAACAACTGCAGTTTTCCTATTGTTCAGGCACTGAGTTACATGTACTTGGACATCAGTCTTATTATTAGCTAAGAGATAAAGTAGAAATTGTGTGAAAAAGTAAATATCAACAATATACTTGGCGGTTGTAATGATTTATTTTTGAATATATAAACATGTATCCTAACATAAAAATATTTAAAGTAAAAAGAATGGAGAATATTTTTCTAATAGTAGTTGAGTTTTTTTAATTGAGGTGATAACTGAAATTGTTTGATACTGAGAAAGTAGATTTAGAAATATGGAATAAAGTGTCATAGCAAGAATTGGAGAGAAGGAGAAGGAAATGGGGAGAGAAGAGGGAGAGCAGAGAAGAAGATAAAATGGTTTTCCCATATGTCTAAGTACCTTCTTGAGATGACAACAAAGATTTCCCTCAGAAAATAAGAAAAAAACCACGAAATATATGTATAATGTTTCACTATGTGTTATACTTTATTTTTTTATGTATATATATAAATATATATATATAAAACTCTATGATTTGTTGCTTACTGTCTGAATTCCATCAAATATGGTGTGGTAATTATGGAAAATGGGTCACCGATCCCCTGCACAGTCCCACCCCTTTATCCCCAGCATCACATCATCTGGATCTCCTGACTGGTAGAGAATGTTCTTTTGTCCTGATCACTTTTTGGGTGCCCCACCCCCAAATAAATACTAAAAACAAAAGCAAAACAAAACAAAAATCCCTTTGGCTTCTTCACTGTTCCCCAAAGGCCAGAAAAGACCTAGAGCATCATTAGAGCGGCAGCGGTTGGAAAGATAGACCAATATATGTGTTATACTTTAATGTAAGCATGTTATATGGTTTATCTTACTTAGCACCTCCCCCCATCAGGAACCCCATGACTCACATTACAAATTGAAGAAACTGGGTACAGAACTTTTCCCAAAGTGATTCAGTTTTTTCAAAATTTTATTTTATTTTTATATAGTTGTTCACAAAAATTCATTGCATTTAATATTCAAACACCAACCACATCACCATGCACCTTCCCACCATCATAAGAGCAAAGTATGTGAGATTGTTGTGTTTCATCCTGGGCCATTTAAGCCCTTGTATAAGAGATTACAAGCCTATATGTTAAATCCTAACGAATGTGTGCTATTTTTGGTACATCAATGGGCTAGAGTGTGAGAGGTCTAGAGATTCCAAAATTTAGAATATAATTATACAGGTTCACTCATGGGTAATGCTTATGTTTCTCTATTCTTGGCCATTGATGAGATTATATGGCACGGGGTGGGTTGTGAGGGCCGTTTGTGACTGCCAAGCTACTGGAAAACTAGGAATCTGGGGATGGAGGCCCAGTCCTATTCCAAGTAAGCTTGGAGATCTCAGTCACGGGTCTCGAATACTTGGGTTTTTCTGAAGGTTCCCTCCTGGTCCAAGCCTGTGGAGAGCAGCCTAGAGCTAGGATCCAGTTGAGTTCTGGAGTTTTTTGGCTGCTGGAGTCGTGCTGGGGTGGGGAGCAACCCACCCGCTCTGAGTTGCTCCAGTGAGACAGCCTGCCCCAGGATCCTGGAAGTTCTGTGTCGCTGTTTTCTGGGAGCTTTATTTCAGAATCTCTGGATCTCGGCCATTCATGAGATTACATGGTGCCAGGGTAGTTTGTGGGTGTGATTGCCAAGCCAGTGAAAAACTAGGGACCTGGGGGGAGGAGGCCCAGTTCCCCTCAAAGTGAGCTTGGAGATCTCATGACTCAGTTTTTTAGATGAAAGACATAATTTGATTTCATCCAGAAAAACTGTATGAAGGTCTATACTTAATCTCCAAATATTACTGAAATACAAGGTTGCACCTCTGCTGTTATGAAATAGAGGAAGCAAAGTGCTGCTACTTATTCCTATGACTTTCAATTAGATCAAGAGAAAGGGCTATCTAATGATTAACTCTTTAAGAGAAATTCAAATTAACCTATAAGTATCACTGTATCACTGTGATCCCGTTACTCATCAATTTGTTCGAGTGGGCACCAGTAATGTCTCCATTTTGAGACTCGTTACTGTTTTTGGCATATTGAATACGCCATGGGTAGTTTGCCAGGCTCTGCTGTGCAGGTAAGATACTCTCGGT
Organism: Sorex araneus; assembly: GCF_027595985.1. NCBI lineage: Eukaryota > Metazoa > Chordata > Mammalia > Eulipotyphla > Soricidae > Sorex > Sorex araneus. The sequence goes on from NC_073303.1 coordinate 220,179,020, forward strand.
AGCTTGCTGGGCTCTCCGAGAGACGCGAAGGAATCGAACCTGGGTCGGCTGCATGCAAGGCAAATGCCCTACCGCTTTGCTATCGATACAGCCCAACCTGTTAGTAATGCCTAGTTAAATAGTGGAGAGACTTACAGAATCTAGAAGGGAACAATTATAATCCCCCATAATTTTTATTTTATGAAATGTTGCATCCTGAAGAAAATAAATTTTTGCATTTGCTTCTGAGTTTAAAAGTAGAAAAAGTTATGCTGTGACCAACCAAGCATAACTCAAAGGCAGCTTATTTCTGATTTAGTAGACAAATTTTAACTTAAAAATATATATTCAACTATGCAGCTATTAGGAGAGATGAAGTCATGAAATTCACTTATAAATGGATAAACATGGAGACTATCATGCTAAGTGAAATGAGTCTGAAAGAGAGGGGCAGACATAAAAGGGCTGCACTCATTTGTGGAGTATAGAACAGCATCACATGAGACTGACCTCCAAGGACAGTAGATACAAGAGCTAGGAGGATTGCCCCATAGCTGAAAGACTGCTTCATGAGTGGAGGGGAGAAGGGAGATGGAATAGAGAAGGGATCACTAAGAAAATGATGCTGGAGGAACCAGTTGGGATGGGAGATGTGTGCCAAAAGTAGATAATGGTCCAAACATGATGACCTCTCAGTGTCTATGTTGAATGTCATAATGCCCAAAAGTAGAGAGAGAATATGGGGAATATTGTCTGCCATGGAGGCAGGGGGAGGGTAGGAAAGGGGGGTATTCTGGGGATATTGGTGGTGGGGGATGTGCACTAGTGGAGGGATGGGTGTATGATCATTATATGATTGTAACCCAAACATGAAAGCTTGTAACTATCTCACAGTGATTCAATAAAATAAAAAAATAGAAAAAAAGAAAAAATATATTCAAACATGTATAATTTTTTTGACCACAGTTGGCAGTGTTTGGAAGCTGTCCTTGTTTAGTGCTTAGTGGTACTCAAGGGAACATGCAATGCTGGGGTTTGGACCTAGGTCTTCTTCAAGTAAAGCAGGCACTCAGATGATTTGCATAACTCTTTAGTCCATAATTTTGAAGATTAGTTGAAAATAGTACTGAGAAATGTTAGTAGAAAATAGTACTGCTAAGAAATGTTGAAAACATTTTGTTATCAATACTAAAAATTTTTTCATAAATTTAGCTTTCCTGAGGTACATTTTCATTGGTGCTAAGAAAATTATCTTTTCAAAACCTGATCATTTAGTTAGATATGGAAAAGCATGTGACTGGGTTTATTATTTACAGTTACTGTTTAATCCCATAGTATTTTTGGAATCACTCCTCAGATGCAAGTTCTGGGACTTTTATGTGAAGATTGGATAGTACCAAGAAGTCAGTGATGAGAAACCATTCCTCTATCACAACGTTCATCATATTGGGATTGACAAATGACCCACAACTAGAGATTGTGGTTTTCATCTTTTTGTTTTTCACATATTTGTTTAGTGTACTTGGGAATCTGACCATAATAGTTCTCATCTTGGTGGATCCTCATTTAAAAACAGCCATGTATTTTTTTCTTCAAAATTTCTCTTTCTTGGAACTCTCACTCACGACTGCCTGTGTCCCTGCATACTTACATACCATTTTAAGTGGTGATAAGACCATTTCTATCAAGTCCTGCTTCATTCAAATCGCTTTTATTGACATTGTTGGAGCTACAGATTTTTTCCTCTTGGCTGTGATGTCCTATGATCGCTATGTGGCCATCTGCAAACCCCTGCATTATGTGACCATCATGAACAGGAGAGTCTGCAGGAATCTCATCATCTGTTGTTGGGCATCTGGCGTCTTGGTTATTTCCCCACCTCTAGGACTCGGCCTTAACCTGGAATTCTGTGGTTCTGTTATTAATCATTATTACTGTGATGCTTCTCCATTACTGAAGAATTCTTGTTCAGATACTTGGATCATAGAGCAGCTGGTTATAGTCTCTGCTGTGCTGATTTTCATCCTGACCCTTGTGTGTGTGGCTGTATCCTACATCAGCATCATCAGGATGATTCTCAGACTGCCCTCTGTCCAGCAAAGGAAGAAAGCTTTCTCCACCTGTTCTTCTCACTTGATTGTGGTTTCCATCAGTTATAGCGGTGGCATTTTCATGTATATCAAACCTTCAGCTAAGGATGAAGTGGACATGAATAAAGTAGTTTCTCTTCTCACTATATCTGTTGCCCCCTTTTTGAATCCCTTCATTTACACCCTGAGAAATAAACAAGTAAAACAATCTTTCCACAATACTCTCAAAAGATTTGCATTTTTTTCAAAAAAACACTAGATTCTCAGCCTGAGAAATTTAATGAAGTCCAAGAGCATCAGTATATGGTTGGATATTGGGTCTTGGGAGCTGTGCAATCTCACAATGGTGAGATGTAATAGAGTTGAAAGAATCTGAGATGCAACATTTTCAGATGGAAATTTTCCTATGTTTTGAAAATGTATGTCTTTCTAATCTTTAGACTTGTCAAGTCCTTTGAACACAGATCAATAATTTGTCTTGTGTGTTGAATCTTTCCGTTATGTGTCATTAATTGGTCTTTGTAATATTAAGTGGAAGAAAACATAGCATTTTTGTCTTTAAAATTTTCTCCCATCTCGATCAGAGGAGAACTTATATTTTTTGAAAATAGAAAGCTTTGTTAATATTCAACTTCATCTTGTTACTGTCTTACAATAAAACCTGGATTTGTAGAAAATTGTGGTATAGTAATGTCCCTCATTCCTTCTAATATAATAAAACATGCAAAGATCATTAGTATACCAAAATATAACCACATAATCTTTTAAAACATTTTTTTTAAATTCTTTTATTGATTCACCATGTGGAAAGTTACAAAGCTTTCAGGTTAAAGTCTCAATTATACAATGCTCAAACACCTATCCCTTCACCAGTGCACATATTCCACCACCAAGAATCACGATATACCTCCCTTAAAACATTTTTAAGTTTTTTTAAAATTTTCATCGAATCACCGTGAGATACTGTTACAAAACTTTCTTGTTTGAGTTTCAGTCATATATTGATCGAACACTCATCCTTCCACTAGTGCATATTTTCCAGCACCAATGTCCCAGTATGCCTTCCCATCCCAACGTTCCCCCTGTCTCTATGGCAGACAATTTCCCCCATACTCTCTCTCTACTTTGGGTCATTACAGTTTTCAATATAGATACTGAGAGGCTATCACATTTAGTCCTTTGTCTACTTTCAGCACACTTCCCCATCTCAAACTAAGCCTCAAACCATCATTGACTTAGTGATCCCTTCTATATTCCAGCTGTCTTCTCTCCCAGATCATGAGACAGTATTCCAACTACAAGGCAATATTAGTGGCCTCTGTGTCTACTGTCCTTGTATATCAATCACATATTATGTTATATTTCATTTCACAAATGAGTGCAGTCATTTTATGTCTGACCCTCTCTTTCTGACTCATTTCACTTAGCACGATATTCTCCACGACCATCCACTTATAAGCAAATTTCATGACTTCATCTTTCCTAAGAACTGCAGAACATTCCATTGTGTAGATGTACCAAAATTTCTTTAACCAGTCGTCTGTTCTCAGGCACTCGGGTAGTTTCCAGATTCTGGCTGTTGTGAACAGTGCTGCAATGAAAACATAGGTGCAGATGTCATTTCTTCTGTGCTTTTTTGGACCCCAAGGATATATGCCCAGAAGTGGTAATGTAGGTTCATATGGAAGCTCAATTTCTAATTTTTGAAAAAATGCCTATATTGTTTTTCCAAAAGGTTGGAGCAGTGTGCATTCCCATCAACAATGAAATAGAGTCCCTTTTAGAGTCCCTTTCTCCCCACACCCATGCCAGGACTGGTTGTTCTTGTTGTTTTGGATGTGTGGCAGTCTCTGTGGTGTGAGATGATATCTCATTGTTATTTTGATTTGCTTCTCCCTGATGATTAGTGATGTAGAGCATTTTTTCATGTGCGTTTTGGCCATTTGTTTTTCTTTTTTTGAGGACGCTTCTGTTCCTTTCTTCTCCCTAGTTTTTGATAAGGTTGGAGGTTTTTTCTTGTGCAATTTTACTACTAGTGTCTTGTATTGTATTCCCTGGATATTAGCCCCTTATTAGATGGGTGTTAGGTAAATATTCTTTCCCATCCATGGGCTCTCTCTGTACTTTGGTCACTGTTTCTTTTGAGGTTTAGAAGCTCCTTAGTTTAAGTAGTCCCATTTGTTTATTTTGTTTCAACTTGCTTGTCAGTGGTGTTTCATCCTTAAAGATGCTTTTAGCTTCAGTGTTCTAGAGGGTTCTGTTTACATTTTCCTCCATGTACCTTATGAATTCAGGTCCGATATTGAGGTCTTTTATTTTTTTTAGCTTTTTGGGTCACACCTGGAGATGCACAGGGGCTACTCCTGGATCTGCATTCAGGAATTATTCCTGGCAGTGCTCGGGGGAACCATATGGGATGCTGGGAATCAAACCCGGGTCGGCCATGTGTGAGGAAAACACACTAGCAACTGTGCTATTGATCCAGCCCCTCATATTGAGGTTTTTAATCCACTTTGATCTGACGTGTGTCTTGTGTTAGACAAAGGTTAGAGTTCAATTTTCTGCAGGGAGCTGTCCAGTTCCCCAGCACCACTTGTTGAAGAGGCTTTCCTTGTTCCACTTCACATTTCTTGCTCCTTATCAAAGATTAAGTGATTGCATATTTGAGAGTCTGTGACAGAATATTCAATTCTGTTGAAGACCATTGGTCTTCAGGTCTGTTTCTAGTCCAATACCATGCAGTTCTAATTACTACTGCTTTGTAGTACAGTTTGTAGTCAGGGAAGGTGATGCCACCCCTCTTCTTTTTCCCAAGGATCGCTTTAGCTATTCGTGCAGGTTTAGTGTACCATATGCATTACAGGATTGTTTTGTCTATTTCTTTGAAGAATGTCATGGGTATCCTTATAGGAACCACATTAAATCTGTATAGTGCTTTGGGGAGCATTGCCATTTTGATAATGTTAATCTTCCCTATCAATGAGGAGGGGATGTGTCTGCATTTCCTCTTGTCATCTTTCTTTTTCATTTTTTCCCCCTTTTTTCATGTTTTTTTTTGAAATAGTGTTTCGAAATTTTATTTGTATAGGTTCTTCACCTCTTTATTTTTTTCCTTTATTTATTTTTAATTAGTGAATCACCGTGAGGGTACAGTTACAGATTTACTCATCTTTGTGCTCTTGTTTCCCTCATACAAAGTTCGAGAACCCATCCCTTCACCAGTGCCCATTCTCCACCACCAGTAAACCCAGCATCCCTCCTACCCTCCGCAATCCCATCCCCCACACCCTGCCCCGCCACTGTGGCAGGGTATTCCCTTTTGTTCTCTCTCTCTAATTAGGTGTTGTCTTCATCTCTTTAGTTAAGCTCATTCTGAGGTACTTGATTTTCTGAGGTACTATTGAACCACTGTCACTGTATTACTGTCATCCTGTTGTTCATCGATTTACTCGAGTGGGCACCAGTAATGTCTCTATTACACTCAGCCCTTAGATTTTAGCAGCCTCTCCTTACTTGTCTTTCCCAACGATTGGAGGCTCTTTCAGGGCCAGGGGAATGAGACCTATCATTACTGTTTTTGGCATATCGAATATGCCACGGGCATCTTGCCAGGCTCTGCCTTGGGGGTGGGATAATCTCAGTAGCTTGCAGGGCTCTCTGAGAGGTATGTATATATCTGTCACTGTATTTTGGATATGAATATGCCATGGGGATCTGGCTGGGCTCTCCCAAGTGGGCAACAGACTCTCGGTAGCTTGTCAGGTTCTCTAAGAGGGAGAACTAGGCTATTAGATGTCGAGGGGTTGCATTGCGGCTGTGTGCTTCCAGGAGCTTGGTTTTATAGTCTCTGGATGTTGGCCATTGATGAGATTACACAGCGCCCAGGGCAGTTTCTGGGTGTGACTGCCTAGTTACTGGAAAATAGGGGATCTGGGTGGAAAAGGCCCAGTCCCGATCCGAGCAGCCTTGGAGATCTCGGCCCCAGGTCCCACACACCTGGGTTCCTCTGCTGGCTCCCCCATGCATGAGGCTCATCCAAACAATTATTGAACCACATAATCTTTAATTATACTGTATAGTCTTCTGAGCATTTAAAAATTTATTATTTTTTAATTGAATCACCAAGAGACACAATTACAAAGTTGTTCATGATTTTCAGTCATACAATGTTCCAATACCTATCCCTTCACCAGTGCTCATTTCTTGCCATCAATGTCCCAGTTTTTCCTCCTGCCCACCGTTCCGTCTTACCCCTGCAGACTGTCTCTATGGCAGATACATTTTTCTCCCTCCCTCCCTCCCTCCCTTCCTCCCTCCCTCCCTCCCTCCCTCCCTCCCTCCCTCCCTCCCTCCCTTCCTCCCTCCCTCCCTCCCTCTCTTCTTTCTTTCTTTCTTTCTTTCTTTCTTTCTTTCTTTCTTTCTTTCTTTCTTTCTTTCTTTCTTTCTTTCTTTCTTTCTTTCTTTCTTTCTTTCTTTCTTTCTTTCTTTCTTTCTTTCTTTCTTTCTCTCTCTCTCATTTTCCTATTAGACACTGTGGTTTGCAATTCTATTACTGAAAGGGTCTCTATCATGCATATCATTTACCTTCTTTCAGGAAAGAGTTTTCATCCAGATTGATCATTTCCAACTATCATTTTCACAGTGGTAACTTCTCTGTCCTAACTCTACTCCCCCTCATTCTTTGTGGCAAGCTTTTTATCATGGACCAGTCTTCCTGACCCTTGTTTCTACTAGGTTCTATTCACATAATCTACTTAAAATTTATATATATCCCACAAATGAGTGCAATCATTCTGTTTTTTCCCTTTCCCTCAGACTGATTTCACTCAGCATGATACTCTCTTTTCTAACAGCTACATAGTATTCCACTGTGTAGATGTACCAAAGTTTCTTTAACCAGTCATCTGTTTTTGGGTACTCCATTTTTTTCCAGATTTTGGCTATTGTAAACAGTGCTGCAATGAACATAGAAATGCAGATGTCATTTATACTATACCCTTTTGCCTCTCCGGGATATATTCCCAGGAGTGGTATTGTTGGGTCAAATGGGAGCTCAATTTCTAATTTTTTGCGAATCGTCCATATTCTTTTCCAAAAGGGCTGAACCAGTCAGCATTCCCACCATCAGTGAAGGAGAGTCCCTTTCTCCCCACATCTGTGCCAACAGCGGTTGCTTTTGTTCTTTTGGATGTGGATCAGTCTCTGTGGTATGAGATGGTATCTCATTGTTGTTTTGATCTGCATCTCCATGATTAGTGATGTAGAGCATTTTCTCATGTGCCTCTCAGCCATTCAGATTTCTTCTTTGAGAAACTTTCTGTTCATTTCATCACCTCATTTTTTGATTGGGTTGGCAGTTTTCTTCTTGTGGAGTTTAACCTATGCCTTGTATATCCTTGATATCAACCCCTTATCGGATGGGTATTGGGTGAATATCTTTTCCCATTCTCTAGACTGTCTTTGCACTTTGGTCACTGTTTCTTTTGAGGAGCAGAAGCTTCTTAGTTTAAGATAGTCCCATTTATTTATTTCTGTTTTCACTTGCTGGGCCAGTGGCACGTCATCAGTGAAGATACCGTTGGTTTCAATGTTGTGGAGGGTTTTGCTGACCTTGTCTTCAGTATACCTTAGGGATTCTGGTCTGATGTTGAGGTTTTTAATCCATTTTCATCTGACTTTTGTACATGGTGATAGGTGGAGATCTGAGCCCATTTTTTTGCATGAGCTGTCCAGTTTTGCCAACACAATTTGTTAAAAGAGCTTTCCTTGCTCCATTTCACATTTTTTGCTCCCATATCAAAGATTAGATAATCATATATTTGGGTGTGTGTGTGTCAGAATATTCAACCCTGTTCCATTGGTCTGCGGCTCTGCCTTTGTTCCAGTACCATTCAGCACGATACTCTCCATATTCATTTATTTATAAGAAAATTTTATGAATTCATATTTATTTTTTATTTTTTTAAAATTTTTTCTTATCTTATGTTCTTTTTTTTTAACTTTTTATTAAATCACCATGTGGAAAGTTACAAAGTTCTCAGGTTTATATGTCAGTTATACAATATTCAAACACCCATCCCTTCACCAGTGCCCATATTCTACCACCAAAAACCCCAGTATACCCCCCGCCCCCACCCCCTACGCCCTACTGTATAACTAATGAATTTCACTTCATTTTTTCTTTACCTTGATTACATTCCATAATTCAACACAAAACTCACTATAGTTGTTGGAGTTTCCACCCAAGAGAGACAGACCTACTACATTTGATAATTAGTTTTTCATTGCTGGAAATGAATAGATATGTAGCCCCACTGCTACAAGTACATAACTCTCTCTCTCTCTTTTTTTTTCATTTTTCCTTTTCCCTTTTTTTTTCTTTTCCCCCCTCATCTCCCTTCCAGCGCCTCATAGTATGGTGTACACCACGCCGCGTCGGCCAGCGTGGGGCTTTTGCTTAGTTCACAGTCCAGAGAGGTGGCTGCTACATTAAAAACCTTCAATATTTCAACAAAAACTTACTGTTATTATTTGGAGTTTCCCCCCCCAAGTCAGACCTGTTCAAAAGGAACCGTTTCACATTGCTGACAATTATAAATATTAAGTCGTGCGGACACTACCGTATTGGATTTCTGTATAAAGTCCAGGGAAAATTCTGCTAGAAATTACATAGCCCAGCTCACAGTCCCAGTGCATTGCTGTAAGAAGTCTCTGAATTCAAAGTCTTTAGGCGCAGAGGGTCCGATTTGCACTCAGCGGCTCCGGATTTATCTGGGCCGAGGGCGTGCCGGTTACACCCCCTTCCCATGAGTTCCTGGGAGCCCCAAAAGTAAAAACTGAATACCTCTGGGTTTGGAGTCTAGAAGATGGCGCCTGCCACATGGGTGCCGCCAGCCAGCCGCTTTCCATGCAGGAAGACAGGGTGGGGAGGAAAAAAATCCACCCCCGGCAATACAGAGTTGTAGCCCAGTTCGCAGTCCCAGTGCATTGCTATCGGATGCTGCGCTGGATGCCCGAATGTGTTAGATCTCTGGAATCAAAGTCTTTAGGCGCAGAGGGTCCAATTCGCGCTCAGCGGCTCTGGATTTATCTGGGCCGAGCTGAATTCATATTTTTTATGATTTCATTTTTCCTAACAGCTGTGTAGTTGTTCCATTGTGTACATGTACCATAGTTTCTTTATTCACTTGTCTGTTGTTGGGGTTTCAGATTCTGGCTTTTGTGAACAGTGCTGCAATGAACATAGGAGCGAGTGCAGATGGCTTTTTTGCATTTTTTTTTGGCCACTAGGGTATATTCTCAGGAGCTGGGTTGTATGAAAGCTCAATTTCAAATTTTTTTTTTAATTTTATTTTATTAAATCACCATGTGGAAGATTACAATGCTTTCGGGTTTAGGTCTCAGTTATACAATGCTGAAACAACCATCCCTTCACCAGTGCCCATATACCACCACCAAAAAAAAAAAAAACCCCACACAGTACACCTCCCATCCCGCCCCCCCACCCCCTACCTTGTAACTGATAAGTTTCATTTTACATTCTGTTTACTTTGTTTACATTCAATATTTCAACACAAACCTCACTATTGTTGTTAGGAGTACCCCACTAGATTCAGACCTACTGTGAAGACAAATAAGGTCGAGCGGTTTTGAATTTCTGTACTTTAACAAGAAGTCCAGGGAGATTTCTTCCAGATATTAGATAATTGCAAGCTTGAAAACCCAATCTGTGGTCGTCTTAATATGGCGGCCACCGCGCCCTTCATCCCCGGAGAGAAAGAGGTGAGAGAGAGAAATACCTTTCCCCTCCTGGGCGGGCATGGGGCCGAGGCTTAGTTCTCAGGCTGGAGACATTCTGCGAGGAGTTGCCCACGCCGAAAGAGGTTTTGCTGGGTCTGGATTCACGCTTGTGCAGCTGCGGAGAGGCCGCACATGTGTGCGGCCCCCGGGATCACATCTCGGTGGTGGGCTCAATTTCAAAATTTTTTGAGCACTGTCCATACTATTTTCCAGAAAGAATGATCCAGCTGGCATTCCTACGAACAGTGAATGAGAGTCTCTTTGTCTCTGCACCCACACCAGCATTGGTTATTCTTTTTGATGTGTGCCAGTCTCTATGGTGTGAGATGATATCTCGTTTTGATTGCATTTCCCAGGTAATTAGTGATGTAGAGCACTTTTTCATATACCTTTTTGCCATTTGTATTTTTTCTTTTAGATTTCTGTTTATTTCTTCTCCACACTTTTTGGTTGGGTCATATGTTTTTTTTTCCCTTGTAAAGTTCTACCAGTGTCATATAATTTGCATATTAACCTCTTATCCAATGAATGTTGTATCAATAATTTTCTCGATTCCATGGGCTGTCTTTGTATTCTGCTCATCATTTCCTTTGAAGTGCAGAATCTTCTTAGTTTGATGTTGTTCCATTTATTTATCTTTGTTTCCACTTGCTTGGTCATCCTTGAAGTGTTTCATCATTGATGATGCCTTTTGGCTCAATGTCATGGCATGTTCTGTCTATGTACTTCTCTGTGTCTTATGAATCCAGGTTTGATATCAAGGTCTTTAATCCATTTTGTGAGTGTTATTTTAGAACAATTAGCAAAGAAGTAAAATAATAAAATACTTGATTAAGGATATTATATTTTGGCTGAAGCCATAAGAAGTAGAGTTTCTGGATTCTGGAAAGGATAAAACCATGGAAAGATGAACTGATTGCAATGAACTGACTTTTCCCTCGAGGGCATTATTATAAGCATGACAGTGATGGATTAAAATATATGAATATTTTTTATTACTATTCAACAGAACTTGTATTTTCTTTTTAATTAAAATTATTTTTTTTATTGAACCACCATGAGATACACTTACAAAGCTTTCATGTTTGAGTTTCAGTCGTACAATGATCAAACACCCATCCTTCCATCAGTGTTCCTTTTCCACCACCGATGTCCCCTGTATCAATCCCACCACCCTCACCCCACCCTTCCTCTATGGAAGACAATTTCCTTCTTACTCTCTCCACTTTGGGACATCATGGTTTACAATACAGATACTGAGAGGTCATCATATTTGGTCCTTTATCTACTTTCAGCACACATCGTACATCCTGAGCAATCCCTACAACCATCATTGACTTAGTGGTCCCTTCTCTATCCCAGCTGCCTTCTCCCCCAGCTCATGAGGCAGGCTTCCTGGCCCTTGTGTCTACTGTCCTTGGATGCTAGTCTTATATTACGTTATTTTATATTCCACAAATGAATACAGTAATTTTATGTCTGTCCCTCTCTTTCTGACTAGTTCACTTAGAATGATAGTCTCGTGTCTATCCACTTATTAACAAATTTCATGACTTCATCTCTCCTAACAGTTGCATAGTATAAATGTGTAAACGTACTATTGTTTCTTTACCGTCATCTGTTCTGGGGTATTCGGGTTGTTTCCAGATTCTTGCCATTGTGAACAGTGCTTCAGTGAACATACAGGTGAAGATGTCCTTCCTGCTATGCTTTTTGCACCCCCAGGATGTATTCCCAGAAGTGGTATTGCTGCCACTTCAACAAGTAGTGTTAGGAAAACTGGACAACTACTTGCAAAAAAAAAAAAAAAAAAAAAGAAAGAAAGAAAGAACTCAGACCTCTATCTAATGCTAGGCACAAAAGTCAGATCAAAGTGGATCAAAGACCTCAATATTTTTTAAATTTTTACTTAAATTTAATTTTTAATTTAAGTTCTAATTTTTGTGCTACTTTTCGTGGTACTTAGGAATCATTCAGAGTTGTGTGTGGGACCATGCATGGTGTGTTTGAACTTGGTGATTCCACATACAAAGTGTGCACTACAGCCATTGAGTCTTTTCCCCAAATCTTTTCCTTTTCCTCTTAAACTTGACTGGTGACTTTTCTCTCTGGAGAAGTCAATGTACTCTATTGAACATGTCACTCTTTCTCCTCACGTTTCTCTAAGTAAGCTTCTGCAAATAAGACTATTTTACTCTACTTAAAACATCTTAATTAGTTCTGTGTCTCTACTGTGATCATAAGAATGTGACATAAATGAAGTTTCTTGACTTTAGACATTAGATCATCGGAATATGGTAGCTTCCGTCTTTTTTTGGGAATATTCACTCTGGATGATTTCAGGTGATTACTCTATAGTTGCCATGCAATGAGGAAGCTTAAAGTAGAGGCTTTGCATAGACGCTGTGTAGAAAGAGAAACTTGGTATACTCCCAAAGAATGTAACCCTCTCCACTGTGATGACACATGACTGAAGAAAAGCCGTCTTTGACATTAGCTAAATCTATTGTTCACTTAATTCCAAATCCTACACAAATGACAATAATTAAAAGGAAAAACTATGAGAAGAGAAGCTGGATCCTCCCTGTTCACACTTAGAACTATGAGTAAAATTATTTTATCTATTAAAAATGGAATTGTCAAATAGCAATACGTATTAAAAATAGGAAATAGTTTAGGAAAGTTGCTTTGCCTAGTGAGTGGGAAACTTTATGGGAACAAGAAAAAATGTGTTAAATGCAGTTTTAGAAGTGCATAGGAAGTATAACTCTAATCCAGTACCTGCACTAACTTGGCCCCTCCCCCATAGGTACAGATCATGACGTCTGGAGTGACAGCTGCTCATGAAGCTGAAGTTATTTGTCCCTTTCATAGAGCTGTGGACTCACATCTCAACCTCCATTATCTAATTCTGACGAGGACAGCCTGGCTATCCCAAACACATTAGACCAAACACATTAGTCTACTAGCCAATTGCAATCAAAATAGTCCCCAAACTAACCAAAATAATGGTGAACGCAAGAATCCGAAGAAGCCTAATGTAAAAGGACACATTCCCTGAAACTGCACTAGAGGTCCCCTGTAAGTCATACGGAGCACCAAAAAGGAAGTTAGTATTCTAGAAGGGGAAAAAGGAGACCACCATCGACCGAGCTCATCCATAATCCTCCCTCACAGTGAGAGGAGGACACTGATAATGAACTGGAGGGATCCATCTCCATACTACTATAGCAAAATGAAGAAACAGCACAGATCCCCACCATGAGTAGTGGATGAAGAAAAGAGTAAGAAGCCTCAACAGGGAATACCCACAAATTCAATCTCTTTGATGAAGAATTCAGAGGTGAAATGTTGAGAAAGTTCAATGAGCTCAAAGAAACGGTAGAACAGACATCCAGCAAATTCAAGGAGGATATGAAAGAAACAGTGGAATGGACGTCCAATAAAGTACAGGAAGAAATGAGAGCAGAACTAGGAAAGCTACAAACAGAAGTGTCACTAACACAGAATCCGGTAGATGAAATTAAAAACTCAGTGGGTGCCCTCAACGGTAGAATGACAACAGCGAAAGACAAGTGAGTGAGCCTGAAGATGAGTTGCAGAAAGCGCTCCTGAAATTCATATGGAACAATAAGCCACCACGAATAGCTAAAGCAATCCTTGGGAAAAAGAAAATGGGAGGAATCAACCTCCCCAACTTCCAACTCTACTACAAAGCGGTAGTCATTAAAACAGCATGGTACTGGAACAAAGGCAGAGCGGCAGACCAATGGAACAGGGTTGAATACTCTGACATACACCCCCAAATATATGATCATCTAATCTTTGATAAGGGAGCAAGAAATGTGAAGTGGAGCAAGGAAAGCATGTTTAACAAATTGTGCTGGCAAAACTGGACGGCTACATGCAAAAAAATGGGCTTAGACCTCCACCTATCACCATGTACAAAAATCAGATCAAACTGGATTAAAGACCTCAACATCAGACCATAATCCCTAAGGTACATTGAAGATAAGGTCAGCAAAACCCTCCACAACATTGAAGCCAAAGGTATCTTCAAAGCTGACACGCCACTGGCCAAGCTAGTGAAAACAGAGATAAATAAATGGGACTATCTCAAACTAAGAAGCTTCTGCAACTCAAAAGAAACAGTGACCAAAATACAAAGACAGTCTACAGAATGGGAAAGGATATTTATGCAGTACCCATCCAATAAAGGGTTGATAACAAGGATATACAATGCACTGGTTGAACTCCACAAGAAGAAAACTGCCAACCCGATCAAAAAATGGGCTGATGAAATGAACAGAAACTTTTCCAAAGAAGAAATCCGAATGGCTAAGAGGCACATGAGAAAATGTTCAACATCACTAATCATCAGGGAGATGCAGATCAAAACAACAATGAGATATCATCTCACACCACAGAGACTGGCCCACATCCCCAAAAACAAAAGCAACCGGTGTTGGCGTGGATGTGGGGAGAAAGGGACTCTCCTTCACTGCTGGTGGGAATGCCGACTGGTTCAGCCCTTTTGGAAAACAATATGGACGATTCTCAAAAAGTTAGAAATTGAGCTCCCATTTGACCCAGCAATACCACTCCTGGGAATATATCCCGGAAAGGCAAAAAGGTATAGTAGAGATGACATCTGCATTTCCATGTTCATTGCCGCTCTGTTCACAATAGCCACAATATGGAAAAAACCAGAGTGCCCGAAAACAGATGATTGGCTAAAGAAACTCTGGTATATTTACACAATGGAATACTCTGTAGCTGTCAGGAAACATGAAGTCATGAAATTTGCATACAAGTGGATCAACATGGAAAGTATCATGTTGAGTGAAATGAGTCAGAAAGAAAGAGACAGACATAGAAAGATTGCACTCATATGTGGAATATAATGTAACTGAGAAGTACAAGTTGGCAACGATGCAACTTCTGGCAGATATCTCTCTGGACTTAGTTACTAAAATACTAAATTACAGAAACCCAAAACTGAGAGGCCGCTAAGTGTGGTCACTCGACCTCATACTTCTTCATCCTCAGCAATGGAAAACAAATTATCTAATGCTTCCTTTTCAGCAGGTCTGACTTTGGGGGAGAGACTCTCCAAACAATAATAGTGAGTTTTGTTGAAATATTGTATGCAATCAAAGTGAAAGTAAAGTGAAATTTATTAGTTACACAGGCGGGGGGGGGCTTAGGGTGGGGGGGCTAGGGGCGTGGGGGGGTTTGGGGTGTGAGGGGGCGGGGTGGAGCTATACTGGGATTCTTGGTGGTGGAATATGAGCACTGGTGAAGGGATGGGTATTCGAGCATTGTATAACTGAGATTTAAACCTGAAAACTTTGTAACTTTGTAACTTTCCACAATAAAAAATTAGAAAATTAAAAAAAAAAAGATGAGTTGCAGAAAGCGTACATGCAACAACTTACTATGGAAAAAGACCTCAAAATAGCTCAAGGGCGAATAAGAGACCCAGAGGGTGAATTCAAGAAAAACAATACAAGGGTCATCTGAGTACCAGAAGGAGAGGGAGGCCATCCCAGTGAAGTAATAACAGCTAAAGATATCATTGCTGAAAAATTCCCAGAACTGAAAAATTCAGGCTTCCAGATTTAAGAAGCCCTAAGGGTACCAGCTAAAAGAGACCCTAATAAAAGACTCCAAGACATATAATAATCATATTGATGAAAATTGCAGGTAGAGACATAATACTGTAAGCAGCAAGGCAAAGAAGGAAATCACATACAAAGGAGCATCCCTTAGATTTACAACAGGCTTATCAGAGGAAAATTAACCTGAAGACAGTGGTGGGAATATAGTGAAAAAACTCAATGAAATGAACACCTCAGCAAGAATACATTATTATCCTAGACTCTAACTGAGACTCCAAGAAATGATACCCTATTTCATGGATAAACAACAGCTCAGGAACTTCATAGACTCAAAACAAAACTTAAAGGAAGGACTAAAGGAGCTCCTGTAAGACACAATAAACCCCTTAAGCACAGCAAAGCTTTACAGAAATATGGCAGAAAATGCCATGACAATAATTTCTCTCAATGTCAATGGTTTAAATGCACCATAAAGAGGCTCAGAGTGGCATTAAAAACGGATTAAAAAACTGAATGTAACACTCTGCTGTCTACAAGAAACACATCTGACCAGTCAGAGCAAAAACAGACTCAAAGTAAAAGGATGGAAAACAATCCTTCAAGCAAACAACTCCCTCAAAAAAGCTAGGATGGCCATACTAGTATTGTACAACATAGATTTCAGGCTGAAAAAAGATTAGAAGGAACAGCGAAGCCCATTTTTTTTAATAATCAAGGAATACATTCATCAGGAAGAAATCACACTTCTTAAACATATACGCACCCAGCAAAATACTTAAAACAACTGCTAATAGACTTCATGGAGGACATTGGTAGCAACACAATAGTAGTTGGAGATTTCAACACTACCTTATCACCTCTTGATAGATCAACAGACTGAAACTCTGCAGGAAGTACTGGCTTTGAAGAAAAAAGAAATGGAAGAGAGAAGGCTAATAGCTGTATACAGGACTTTTATGGCCCCCAAACTGAATACACATTCTTTTCCAGTGCACATGGAACAATTTTCAAGATAGACCATATGCAGGGCCACAAAACATACCTCAATAGAATTGAACTTGTATCAACTATCTTTTCAGACCATGATGCACTGAAGAGAGAAGTTAATCACACACAGAAATGGAGAATCAAATTAAACATCTGGAAATTTAGCAGCGAAATGTTGAACAACCATGTGTTGGAGAGGAAACCAAGGAAGAAATCAAAGTATTTTGGGAAACAATCAGAATTAAGACGTGAACTACCTTGTGGGACATAACTAAAACAATGTTAATGAGAAAATTTGTAGTTATGTAGTCATTTCTCAGGAAGGAAGAAAGGGCCCACATACATAACTTGATTTTACAGCTTAAAATCCGAGAAATGACCAACAAAAAAAAAAGCCATATCAGGCAAGAGGAAAGAAATAATAAAACTTAGAGTGGAATTCTAATAGCTGGATTCCCCCAAAACAATCCAAAAGATCAGTGAAACCAAGACCTAGTTCCTAGAAAAAATAAACAAATTGATAAATTACTAGCAAATCTCCCAAAGAAAGAGACAACCCTAATAAACTAAATCAGAAATGAAAAGGGGACATCACAAGTGAAAGCAAAGAAATTCGAAAGATCATCAGAGATTATTTTGAAAGTCTGCATGCCAGGAAACAAGAGAACCTAGACAAAATGGATAAGTTCCTGGATTCCTATAACCTTGTAAGACTGAGCCAAGAAGATCTGGAATACCTGAATAGACCTATCACTTACTAGGAAATTGAAACAGTAATCAAAAATCTTCTCCAAGCAAACCCCATGTCCAGATGGATTCACTAGCGAATTTTTCCAAATATTTAAAGAGAATATTGCCAGAAGACTGAAGAAACAGAAACATTCCAAAACAGTTTCTATGAGGCACATATTACCCTGATACCAAAAAGCAGACTGAGACACCACAGTAAAAGAAAATTACAGGCCAGTATCCTTGATAAGCACAGATGTGAAGATCCTCAGCAAAGTATTTGCAAATAGAACCCAATAATTCATCAATAGATGCAGAGAAAGCATTTGACAAGATCCAACACCCGTTTATCATGGAAAACTCTCAGAAAAATGGGAATTATAAGAACTTTCCTAAATATAGTCAAAGCCATGTACCACAAGAAAACTGAAAGCATTCTTGTCTTTTCCTTTTTTTTTTTGGAGTGGGTCACACCCAGCAATGCACAGGTGTTACTCCTGGCTTTGCACTCAGGAATTACTCCTGGCGGTGCTTGGACCATATGGGATGCTGGGAATAGAAACCTTTTTA
This sequence comes from Sorex araneus, assembly GCF_027595985.1. Classification (NCBI taxonomy): domain Eukaryota; kingdom Metazoa; phylum Chordata; class Mammalia; order Eulipotyphla; family Soricidae; genus Sorex; species Sorex araneus. Next base: position 220,196,796 of record NC_073303.1, read on the forward strand.
ACCTCATGCAAGGAAAATACCCTATGCCCTATCTGCTGTATTATTACTCCAGCCTCGGCAAGTATTATTTACAATGGGGAAAAACTAAAAGTCTTCCCTCTAAGATCAGGGACAAGACAAGGATGCCCTCTATTTAAAATAGTACTGGAAGTACTTGCCATCTCAGTTAGGGAAGAAAAAGATATTAAGGGCATCCAGACAGGAAAGGAAGAAATCAAGCTCTCACTATTTGCAGGGACATGCTATACTTAGAGAACCCTAAAGCTTCTACCAAGAAGCTCCTAGAAACAATAGATTTGCATAGTAAAGTTGCAGGCTATAAAATTTATTAAAAACTTAAAAAATTAATACCCCAAAGTTTATGGCTTTCCTACATACGAATAGTGAAGAGAAGAAAGTGAAATGGAAAAAAAAATCCCGTTCACAATCATGCACCAGAAAATCAAGAACCTCGAAATCAGCTTAACTAAGTAGGTAAAGAACCTGTACATGTGGGGGAAGGGAGTTGCGGGCTGAATGAGGGCTAGAGACTGAGCACAGCGGCCACTCAACACCTTTATTGCAAACCACAACAGCTAATTAGAGAGAGAAAACAGAAGGGAATGCCTTGCCACAGTGGCAGGGTGGGGTGGGGGGAGATGGGATTGGGGAGGGTGGGAGGGACACTGGGTTTACGGGTGGTGGAGAATGGGCACTGGTGAAGGGATGGGTTCCCAAACTTTGTATGAGGGAAGTATAAGCACAAAAGTGTATAAATCTGTAACTGTACCCTCACGGTGATTCTCTAATTAAAAATAAATAAATTAAAAAAAATAACTACAACAGTCTACTTCAAGAAAGAAAAGAGGAAAAGAGGACACAAGGAAATGGAAATACATCGCCACTCATGGATTGGGAGAATTAACATTGTCAAAATGGCAATACTCCCCGAGGCATTATACAGATTCAATGCAATTCCTATAAGGATACCCATGACCTTTTTCTTTTTTCTTTTTTTTTTTAAACAAACGTTTAAATAGCATACAATTTATTTATTTATTTATTTATTTATTTATTTATTTTTAAAATTTTATTGAATCATTGTGAAATAGTTAAAAGCTTTCATGTATGGATTACAATCACACAATGATCAAACATCCATCCCTCCACCAGTGCACATTCCCCACCGCCAATATCCCCGTTATATCCCCACTTTCCCACCCTCCCCCTGCTCCATGGCAGACAATATTCCCCATGCTCTCTCTCTCTCCTTTTGGGCATTATGGCTTGCAACACAGACACTGAGAGGTCATCATGTTTGGTCCATTATCTACTTTCAGTATGCATCTCCCATCGCAACTGGTTCATCCAGCCATCATTTTCTTAGTGATCCCTTCTCTATTCCATCTACCTTCTCCCCTCTTCTCATGAAGCAGGCTTTCAGCTATGGGGCAATCTTCCTGGCCCTTTTATCTACTGTCCTTGGGTGTCAGCCTCATGAGATGTTATTCTATACTCCACAAATGAGTGCAGTCCTTCTATGTCTGTCTCTCTTTTTCTGATTCATTTCACTTAGCATGATTCTCTCCATGTCTATCCATTTATAAGCAAATTCTCATGACTTTTTTTCAAAGAAATTGATCAAACCCTCCTGAAATTCATATGGAACAATAAGCCCCTACAAAGAGCTAAAGCAATTCTTTTTTTTTTTTTTGCTTTTTTGGGTCATACCCGGTGAGGCACAGGGGTTACTCCTGGCTTATGCACTCAGGAATCACTCCTGGAGGTGCTTGGGAGACCATATGGGATGCTGGGAATCGAATCCAGGTTGGTTGCGTGCAAGGCAAATGTCCTACCCACTGTGCTATCGCTCCAGCCCCAAGCTAAAGCAATTCTTGTGGAAACAACGATTGGGAGGCCTCACCTTCCCCAACCTCAAACTGTACTACAAAGCGGTAATAATTAAAACAGCATGGTATTGAAAGAAAGACAGATTGGCAGACCAATGGAACGGTGTTGAATATCCTTACACACACCCTCAACTATGATCATCTAATCTTTGATAAGGGAGGAAGAAATATAAAGTGGAGCAAGGAAATCCTCTTTAACAAATGGTGCTGGCAAAACTGGACAGGTACATGGAAAAAAATGTGCTCAGACCTAACACCATGTACAAAAGTCAGATCCAAATTGATTAAAGATCTCAACATCAGACCAGAATGCATAAGGAACATTGAAGAAAAGGTTGGCAAAACCCTCCATGATATTGAAGCTAAAGTTATCTTCAAAGATGAAACACCACTGACCAAGCTAGTGGAAGCAAAGATAAGCAAATGGGGCTATCTTAAACTAAGAAGCTTCTGTGCCTCCAAAGAAACAATGACCACAATACAAAGACAGTCTATAGAATGGGAAAGGATACTCACCCAATACCCCTTCAATAAGGGGTTACTGGTTGAATTCTACAAGAAGAAAACCTCCAACCCCATCAAAAAATGGGGAGAAGAAATGAACAGAAGTTTCCTCAAGAAAGAAATATAAATTGCCAAAAAACACACGTAAAAATGCTCTTCATCACTAATCATCAGAGAGATGCAGATCCAAACAACAATGAGATATCATTTCACACCACAGAGACTGGCCCACATCCAAAAGAATGAAAGCAACTAGGTTGGCTGGATGTGGGGAGAAAGAGACTCTCCTTCACTGCTGGTGGGAATTACAACTGGTCTAACGTTTTTGGAAAACAATATGATGTTTCTCAAAAAATTAGAAATTGAGTTCCCATTTGACCCAGCAATACCACTTTTGGAGTTATAACTTGTTGGCCCAAAAACATACAGCTGAAACGTCATCTGCACTCCTATGTTAATTGAAGCACTCTTCATCATACCCTGAATTGTAAAGAATCTTAGTGCCTGAGAACGAATGAATGGATAAAAAATTTCATGGTACGTCTACACAATGGAATACCATGCAGCTGAGAGCAAAATGACATCATGAGTTTGCTTATAAAGGAATGGACATGGTGAGTATCATGCTGAGTGAAATGAGTCAGAAGGAAAGGGACAGATGCAGAATGACTTCATTCATTTGTAGTATATAAAATATATATAGTAGCACTATAGTGCAGCACTGTCGTCCTGTTGTTCATCGACTTGCTTGAGCGGGCACCAGTAATGTCTCCATTGTGAGACTTATTGTTACTGTTTTTGGCATATCAAGTACACCTTGGGTAGCTTGTCAGGCTCTGCCATTCAGGTGGGATACTCTTGGTAGCTTGCTGGGTTCTCCAATAGGGTGGAGGAATCAAACCTAGGTCGGCTGCATGCAAGGCAAACACCCTACCCACTGTGCTATTGCTCTAGCTCAATTTTGGACACAAGTTTAAAATGTCCACCAAAATGTAGATATATGTATAAGACTATGTATATTCATGTCCAGAGCTCAAAAATAACTCATAAATTGAAAACTCAAATAAATGCAAATCATAGGAATGTCTGAGCTTGACCACAGATCATGTAAAGGAAAAGTAGAAAAGGGCTCATCACTTCAAGATCAGTTAAGGAAACTTGAAAGGAGAAGACAAGGGATGGAAGAAAATCAAGATCACCTAATGCCAGGGGTTCTCATAATGCACATAAGTAGAAAGAGAGTAATAGGGAAACTGTCTGCCAAAGAGGCAGGGGGAGGAGTATGTAGGGATACTGGGGATATTTGTGGTGGAAAATATACACTGGTGAAGGGATGGGTGCTCGATCATCGTATGACTGAAACTCAAACATGAAAGCTTTGTAAGTGTAGCTCATGGGGATTCAATAAAAAATAAATAAATAATTTTTTAAATGTCAGGGGTTCAAAGAAAGACTGAAGAAAAGTAAGAATTTCAACAAATTGAATACTACTACAAATAAAGTAAAATGACAACGAAAATGACTCCATTCCATGTAAGTAATCTGAGGAGGTCCTGATCCTAAGCAACCGAAGGAATTGTGAGGATAGAAACCAGTATGGAGTGAGTGAAAAAGAGAGAGGTAAGGAGATGCCTGGGGTCCAAGCAGGAAAGAGTTGTGGCCATGACAACATGGGATTTTAGAGAGACCAAGACTGAAAATGGTGACAGTATTTTTTTTTTATTACCTTTGACCTGGTCTTATTCTAGTTATGGTGCAAAGTATTGTGACATATTTTATATACTATCAACAAGATTTTAAATACTATCAACAAGTTGGTTCAAGGGCCCCAATTACATATGGATATATCTGTCACTGTCATCCCGTTGCTCTTTACAATTATATATGTATATGTACATGTATATATAGTAGAAGACTAATATCCATGGCCACAGAAAACAGGGGTTAGGAGGACTGGCCAATGGTTGAAACTAACCACATGTGTGTGTGTGGGGGGGGGCGGGCAGGGCTAAAGGTAGGTAAGTTAGAGAAGAGACCAGTATGACAATAATATCTGGGAATGGTCATGGTCATGCAGGACAAGATCTGAGGGTTAAAAGTTGGTAAGGGATATTCTTGATAACCTTTCAGTATCATTATTGCAAAGTACAATGTCCAAGAGGAGAGAGAGAGAGAGAGGGAGAGAGGGGGAGAGAGAGACAGAGAAAGAGAGAGAGCAAGAGAGAGAGAGAAAGAAAGAGAGAGAGCAAGAGAGAGAGAAAGAGAGAAAGAGAGAGAGCAAGAGAGAGAGAGCAAGAGAGAGAGAGAGAGAGAGAGAGAGAGAGAGAGAGGTAAAGTGCCTGCCATAGAGATGTGGGCTGGGGGGGAGGGCAGCAGGAAGGAACCAGTGGACATGGGTGGTGGGAAATGTAGAAATGTACACTGGTGAAGGGACTGATGATAGAACATTGTATGACTGAAACCCAAACACGGAAAACTTCGTCACTGTGTATTTCATGGTGATTCAATTAAAAAAATATAATCACTGTCATCCCGTTGCTCATCGATTTGTTTGAGCGGGCACCAGTAACGTCTCTCATTGTGAGACCTATTGTTACTGTTTTTGGCATATCCAATATGCCACGGGTAGCTTGCCAGGCTCTGCCGTGCTGGCTCGATACTCTCGGTAGCTTGCTGGGCTCTCAGAGGGGCGGAGTAATCGAACATGGGTTGGCTATGTGAAAGGTGAACGTCCTACCGCTGTGTTATCGCTCTAGGGTTGGAGTGAAAAAAATATAAAAGTCATTTTATTTCTTTTATATTTCTTTCTGTTACCCTGGTATCCTAGGCTTCATTTTCGAATGAGTAAAAACTTTCAAGGGGTTTCTTTATTTTTCTGAAATATTATTTCTTTACTATTTGAGTTCGTAAATTCAAATATTTTACTGGTTTGTTTATTTTTAAAATGGCTTTAATCTGCAATACTGAGCATTTGCTTTTGCGTTACATGGGAGTTTTCTTCTAATTATCTGTGTTTTCATATCTAGAATTTCTTACCGAAAAATATTTTCAATAGATTCAATTCTCTCTGCTCCCTTATTTCCTCTCTTATTTTCTCACCATTTTACTCTGTGTTAGTATGCATGTGATGTATCTCAATTTTCTTAACAATAAATATTTTTGCCCCTTTGTTGATTTATTGTTCACAATATTAGTGAATTTTAGGATATAGTTTAACACTTCTCTATGTGCACAGGACTCAATGTACCACTAGAAAATATAGTAGTTTTAAAAAATTTGTTGTTAGACTTACCATTTATCTTTCCTAAAAATAAAATTCTTTTTATTGTGAAGTGCGACAGTTTTTATTGATCAGTACTTAGAAATATGTGAGGGGAGGAGAAGGGGAGGAATATATGTTTAAGAGAGAAAAAGAACTTGAAAGGGCAAGCAAAGAAATGTGAGACAAGCAAGCAAGACATTTGTTTGAAGGAGAACAAGGGCTTGAAGGAACAAACCCTGAAAATTAATTTTTGAAGAACCTTCGTCCTGACTTATTCTGTCACTATAACGAAACTTAAATGTTTCTTTTTCTTTTTCTAATACGAAATGATTGTTTTGAAGATGTTACTTTTAAAGATCTTGGTGTAAAGGAAGAAGTTTGATTTGCTGGAACTTTCCTTCTAGACGGCCCTGAGTGGGAAAACAGCCTGAGTTTGAATTCCCTCACTGTTCCCTTTCCTCGTCTGACTAGACCTAAGGTCTTTTCTAGGAATCATGAAAGTAGTTCCATATTAATTTTCTAGGTCAGAGGTTACCAAACTTACTTGGCAGGAGCACCCCCTTTTCTTAGAGAAAAGCATTACTCAATGACTCATGGAAATCTTTTCTAAAAGGAGCAAACAGAAAGCACCCCTCTATCCCTTGCTCCTGGGACTCCTCCTCCTCTCCTAGATTGTTCCAGTGCCTGAGGGGGTTATTGTTCATGTTGAGAAAGACTGCCCTAGGTCTGATTACGGGCATCTGATGCTTTGATGATTCACGGTGGAAACCATCTTGCCTGTGCTCTCGGGATGGAGGTAGGGCTCTCAGCCTTCCACATTATGCCAATCCTCTCTCTGCTGGAGCAGGTTACAGGCAGGTTTTATAGTTTGAGGCACAGGCAGCTATGGAAGTAGGTGGGTGAAGGATTCTTACTGCTTTGCTATGTCCATTAAACTCTTGTTCCTCCCAACTTCCTCCTGTGGGAAGATGCATGGATCCTTCTCTCCTCTATGAAGGAGTTTGCGGGAGTCCTGAAGACTTGTGTGATTTCGAGTCCAAACACTTTCACTGCTTGGATTGCAGTTCTGATAGCGTCACATTGCAAAATTTCTTCCCTATTGCTTGGGTTTTGTTGAGGATATTATGAAAAGAACATGACAATGGCATGGAAGGCACAGAGCTTACAAGAGGAAACCTGGAAGAAACCAGGGAGGAAAGAAATTGCCAGAAGGAAGGAATTTGAGGAGACGGAGCTTAGGTCCTAAATTCTATTAAACTAAATCTCCGTATTCTGTTTTCTTCTCCTGAACCAGCCCAATACTAAGACTTAGAACCATACTTTTGCCTTGTAATTTCACGTCTGCTCTTTATTTCTACCTTGAACATTCTCCAGAAACAAGGAATCAAGATTCACGCTTCTATTGTCAACATCTGGTTAGATTTTAGGCTTTTTTTTTTAAAATTTTATTGAATCACTGTGAAATAGTTACAAGCTTTCATGTTTGGGTTAAAATCTCACAATGATCAAACACCCATCCCTCCACTAGTGCACATTCCCCACCACCAATATCCCGGGTATACGCCCCCCCTTTCCCACCCTCCCCCTTCCTCTATGGCAGACAATATTCCCCGTATTTTCTCTCTACTTTTGGACATTATAGCTTGCAACACAGACACTGAGAGGTCATCATGTTGGGTCCATTATCTACTTTTGGCATGCATCTCCCATCCCAACTGGTTCCTCCAGTTAGGCTTGTTTTAAGGTGAAGGTAGCATCTGAGGTTTAGCATTTATGATTTGGGAAGAGGTTCCTCCATATTTCACCAATTTTTCAAAAATTGCAGAGGCTCAAAATAAAGCCAAGATAAAAGAGGATATTTCTTTCTAACTACTTGCTACCTTTTCTACCTATTTACTACTTAGAGTACTCTGCAAATTACTGGGTTAAATAATTTTTCCCATTCGTGGGCTGTCTCTGTATTTTGTTCACAGTTTTTTTTAGGTGCCTAAGCTTCTTAGTGTAATGTAGTCCCATTTGTTTATGTTTGTTTCCGATAACTTAGTCAGTAGGGTTTCATCCTTAAAGATGTCTTTAGCTTTAATGTCATGGGGGGTTCTGCCTACATTTTCCTCCATGTACCTTTATGTCAGAGTCCTTCCTGCCTTAATTGTTAATAGACTTTCACTTCTTTTCAACTATGAATTCTTCCTGGAAGCCAATTTTTGGTGAACCTGTTAGATTCTGAGAGTACTCAAAATTGAGACTACCTCCTTCAGTGCAAAGATTACAATAACTCACCCAGCTTATTTCTGTTTTTGGGTCATATTTGGCTTGTGTTTAGGGCTTACTCCTGACTCTTCACTCAGAGGTCTGTCCTGCAGGGGTTCTCTGGACTATATGGGATGCTGGGGATCAACCCCGTTCCTCTGCAGACAAGGGAAGTGCCCTATCTGCTGTACTGTTGCTCTGGCCCAAATACATTCAGTTGAAAGCAAACAAGTGGATCTTTCTATCTTTAGAGGGAAAACTCACTGGAGTCCTGGAAAACTCAGTGACTTCCAACTTCTATTATTTGGTCTGTGAATAGAGCTGCAATATGAAGGAGTCTCCTTTCTTCACTCTCAAGAGGAACAACGAACTCAGGACAGGAAGGGATACTGCTGATAGAAACAGGTGACACAGATTTCCCCCCTGTACATCAGAGAACAAAGGAGATTGTAGTAGAAGGAACACTGAGGAGATACAAGCATTAACATGGTGGTTAGGTGAAAGACACATGCGGAGCAACGTTAGGTGGATGTACAGGGAAAGATGAAAATTAACTATTATAAAAACTCTTGAAGAGATGGAAGGTGTGTCTTATGGGTTGGTGATCACATAGAGGTACAGGGATGCTGAACCAGCAGGTGTGCTGGAAGGAATTTACATGTCCCTCTGTGTGGACACCTTACTCTATGAGGCTGCTTCATTTGGTTAATCCTGAGCAATGTCACCAAATAAGATTTCTGGATGTTACAATTCTTATACATTTTTACATAACTGTCTTTATGTCTTTACATAAACTGTCTTGTACCACATTAAGTATTTATTTTACACAGTTAGATAAGGACTATCTTCTTATCCAATGCAGTACATGAGAGATGATAATTGAAAGCAGAGTTTCTTATTTGTCATTTGATTCTTATTATTCTACTTTGTTGCTAGCTTTGCCTCTTTTTCACTCTAGGGACATTGTCTCTATTGGTAATTAGTGTAGGTATTGGTTTTTACAAAGTAAATTGCAGTTTAAGTTCATTAGAGACTTGAATGGAGGTCCCCAGGGACTTTTTTATTCAGGTGCTTTCAGCATTCCTATTACAGATGGAGGGAGTAAATAGGACCATAAACGCAAAAGTGTGTTTGCCACCAGAACACTCTTTAGCAGAGGCAGAAAGCTTCTTAATTCCTTTATCCCTTGAACTTTATTATGATTTTAAGTGACTATGAATGCAGAGAAATCTCTCCTAATTTTAAATTAGGATGGCATTGTAAATTCAGAAAACATGTCTACATAGATATATGGTAAGTTTCCTAGGGAGAAATTCCTAGGATAGGAATGCAACGAGATGATCTTACACATTTTTATTATGGGAGTCAAGTGAGATTTACCTTCCAGCTGAAACACTGAAGACTATCAAGGTAAGCCCTGGGGTGTTCTCAAATCAGGCAAACTTCCAAAGGTAGTACCTGAGGAAGTGGGCTGGAGTGACAGGACAGCGGGAAAGGCACTTACTTACCTTGCACATTGCTCACCTGGGTTCTATCCCGGGCACCCCATAGGGTCTCCTGAGCCGGCCAGGAGTGATCCCTGAGCATAGATTTAAGACTATGCCCTTATGCAGGGAGTAAAAAAGATAGTATTCGTGGATTCTCTTTTCTTTCTTTCTTTCTTTCTTTCTTTCTTTCTTTCTTTCTTTCTTTCTTTCTTTCTTTCTTTCTTTCTTTCTTTCTTTCTTTCTTTCTTTCTTTCTTTCTTTCTTTCTTTCTTTCTTTCTTTCTTTCTTTCTTTCTTTCTCTCTCATTCTTTCCTTCTTTCTCTCTCACTCTCTTTCTTTATTTCCCTTCCTTCCTTCCTTCCTTCCTTCCTTCCTTCCTTCCTTCCTTCCTTCCTTCCTTCCTTCCTTCCTTCCCTCTTTCCTCCTTCCTTCCTTCCTTCCTTCCTTCCTTCCTTCCTTCCTTCCTTCCTTCCTTCCTTCCTTCCTTCCTTCCTTCCTTCCTTCCTTCCTTCCTTCCTTCCTTTCTTTCTTTCTTTCTTTCTTTCTTTCTTTCTTTCTTTCTTCCTTCCTTCCCTTCCGTTTTTTCTTTCTTCCTTCCCTTCCTTTTTTTCTTTCTTAAATTGAATCATAGTGAGATACACAGTTACAAAGTTGTCAATGATTGGATTTCAGTCATTTAATGTTCAACACCAGTCCCTTCACCTGTGTACATTTCCCACAACTAATGTCGAATATCCTATCTCCTGTGCCCTTCCAACCACTCCTTTGTGGCAGGCACTTTTCTCACTTTTCTCTCTCTCTCTTAATTAAACACATAAATAGCTAGTTTAAATATCTATTGGTTTTGTTATTTTTATAAAGTCTTTTTCCAGATTATTTAGCATATATATACCTATTTATAGATTGGAAGTGTGACCAGAACTAATTTTATGAATTATTAAATGACACACTCCCAAGTACAGTTAATTTATTGACAAGAAGGTAAAATTAAACACTTGGTATTTCCTCTTTGCCTGATTGATCAAGGATCCATTTTCTTATGTCAGTTATCTTTGGTAAGCATTCAACTTTAGAGATCCCTCTGATAGTATGATCCAAATCAAAGAGTTTAAAACTACTCATCTCAGAGTCTCAGATTATGTTCCTTTTTCTAATCATGGTGTCTATAAGCTGACAAAAAAACTACAAGAAGTGTGTGCATGGTGAAAGTTGAGGCTACTCACTTCCCAAAGACAAAATAGAACTTAGTTTTCTGATTTCTAGAGGGCATACACTTCCAAGGAATTTGTGGGGTGGATTGACAAATAGTAAAATTAGGAAACAATTGAATTTGTGTTATGAGGAGATCTTTATTTTTTTTTTCTGCAATGTGAAAGAACCTGATAATCAAGAAGTCTGGCAGAATAGAAATCGCATGACATGTTTGTAATTCAAAATTTTCTGATAGTACAATAATTAGAAACAAGAGGTGTTAATTACAACAATATGTTTCATCCAACTTCATATATATATATATATACATCTAAGCATTTGCATTTCAGCATGTATTCAGTATATAATTATCAATAGTATACTTTATACAAGTTCAAGACTTTTCTAAGACTCTAATCTGGTCTTTGCTTCAGAGATACAATACACTTCTCTGTGGGCTAGCCAGTCCTTACAAGGCCCAATACTGTATCCAGCTGATAGCACTGTAATCAACAGAGGAAACCTAGACTTTAAAGATAGAAAACAATTGAGTAGACTAATGTAGTTGAGTGTAGTAATTGGGTTGTTGCTAGAACAACTGCAGTATTCCTATTGCTCAGGCACTGAGTTACATGTACTTGGGCATCGGTCTTATTATTGTCACTGTTACCGTTATCCCCTTTGCTCATTGATTTTCTCGAGCAGGCACCACTAAGGTCTCCATTGTGAGACTTGTTACTGTTTTTGGCATATTGAATATGCCACGGGTAGCTTGCCAGGCTCTGCTGTAAAAAACCTTGTTCCTTGAAAAAAGTTCTGCCTTTCTTAGCTTGCTACATCTCTGCTTTTTTTTTTTTTAAAATTTTTTATTGTGGAAAGTTACAAAGTTACAAAGTTTTCAGGTTTAAATCTCAGTTATACAATGCTCGAATACCCATCCCTTCACCAGTGCTCATATTGTTGGTTTGTGTTCCGTCCTGCGGGACCAAGTTATTCCAGGGTCTGAAGAGGCGCTACCTGAAATAGCAAGGGCGAGAAAGAAGAGGGAGACCAAGCAAGGAACTGTTGTCAAGGTCTCGTTTATTGAAGGAAAGTATACAGAATATATAGGCTGAGGGACAAGGCTTTTGCAAGGGGGCCAGGGTGGATCACTTGGGGCATTCACGGGGCATTTGAGTAAGGAGGATCAGCAGGCTGGAACATGACATGCCTGTCATCTTTGTGGGTCTCGCCCTTGGTACGGGATGTCTGTTTCATAATACAATATCTTGGTGGGCACTCCCTGTCTGGGGAAATGGCTAAGTTCTCCTTTTCCCAGGGTCCCGGTCCCCCACAGGTTTGCTTCCTTCCTTGGGCTTCTAACCTATTTTTTACCCTCCCTTTTTTTCCCCCTCTCTGTCTCACTTTGCCTAGAGCTTGACAAACTTCAGGCTGCCTTCATTAGCATTACAATTGACCTCTAGCTGATCCTCTGATTAGATTGAGACTGGGTCGGGAAAGGATGTTCTATCTGGACATTGATCTGCCTTAGTTTCCCAGAATCTTCTCACTCGTGGGCTTTCCTCCCGTGGTGCCTCCCATAGTGAACATGATGCAAAACTGACAATGAAGGGGTGCCTCTTTGCAGAGACCACTCGGATGCTTGCCTGGCCAGTGGTGAACTTGGCCTTGGTGGTTCAGCATTGAGACTTGAGACTGGCAGCTATGCCAGTGCTGTACTCTGTGGAATCGCAGGCAGCCCACTCGAGCTCCATGACTTAGAGGGACTTTAAGAGTACCAGGTCGTGGAGCCACAAAATCATGCCTGATAGGAGGATGTATGGGGTGCTCATGCATGCACACATTCACACAGAAGTTATCACATTCCTCCCCCATCCCCCCCAGAGATTTCCAAGGGAGCATAACTCCACAGCAGATTTTCCACAGATTACCTTCTTCTTCGTGGATTTCTTCACTGCAGTCCCTTTGTGGTCACCAAATGATGTCGGTGGGCCCCATGGGTGATTTATGTGAAGTGGGGAGGAGAAAGATGGTCACTTTCTCCCCAACCGCCTCTACCACCTGAGACCCAGGGTTACTGGGTTCTTGTCTCGCTTGTGGAAAAGAATTTCAGAAGTAGACAAGCAGTGATGTAAACAGATTTTATTTGGAGGTTATTTTGGGAAGGAGGAAGGGATAAGTGGGAGAGAGGAGAGTAAGAGTAATGTGCTCAAGAGAGAACGCGGGCTTCCCCAAGGATGGGGAGAGCCCCTACACACATCTGAGCTTTAGACACAAAAGCATGAAAGTCCACATCTCAAGAGGGGAGATGTGGGCAACACATGTGCTCGGGCACCGCATGTGCTCGGCCACGTGGGCACAAGCAGCACATGGGCTCAGGCAGCATGTGGGGGCCCAAGTCCAAGTCCTTATTGTTAGTTAAAAGATAAAATGAGGGGCTGGGAGGTGGGGTGGGGGAGGTATACTGTGATTCTTGGTGGTGGAATATATGCACTGGTGAAGGGGTGGGTGTTTGAGCATTGTATAACTGAGACTTAAACCTGAAAGCTTTGTAACTTTCCACATGGTGATTCAATAAAAAAAAGAAAAAAAAGAAAAAAAAGAAAAAATAAAAGTTGTATGAAAAAAGTAAATATCAATGATGTACTTGGCAGTTATAATAATTTATTTTTGAATATATACATTAACATGTGTCCTAACATGAAACGTATTTAAAGTAAAAAGAATGGAGAATATTTTTCTAATTGTATTTGAGTTTTTTTTAGTGAGTTGATAACTGGAATTGTTTGATACTGAGAAAGTAGATCTACAAATATGGGATAAAGTGTCAAAGCAAGAATTGGAGAAAAGGAGACGGAAATGTGGATGGGGAAAGGGAGAAGTGAGAGAGAGAAAATGGGTTTTCCATATGTCTAAGTATCTTGAGATGACATCAAAGATTGCTCTCAGAAAATAAGAAAAATAACATTAAATATATGTATAATGTTTAATTATGTGATATACATTACTGTAAGCATGTAATATGGTTTATCTTACTTGACATCTCCACCCTTTTCCCTCCTCTTCCCCCTCCCCCATCAGGAACCCCCATGACTCACATTACAAATTGAAGACTGGGTACAGAACTTTTCCCAAAGTGATTCAGTTTTTTCAAATTTTATTTTATTTTTATATAGTGGTTCACAAAAATTCATTGCATTTAATATTCAAACACCAATCCCACCACCATGCACCTTTCCACCATCATAAAAGCAAAGTATATGAGATTATTGTGTTTCATCCTGGGGCCATTTAAGCCCTTGTATGAGGCTGCAAGCCTATATGTTAAATCCTAACGAATGTGTGCTATTTTTGGTACATCCATGGGCTAGAGTGTGAGAGGTCCAGGAATTCCGAAATTTAGAATATGATTATACAGGTTCATTCATGGGTAAGGCCTATGTTGCTCTCTTCTTGGCCATTCAGGGAAGGGGGAGAGTTTGTGGGTGTGACTGCCAAGCTACTGGAAAACTAGGGGCATGGGAGTGGAGGCCCAGTCCTGTTTCAAGGTAACTTGGAGATCTCAGTCACGGGTCTCGCATACCTGGGTTTTTCTGCAGGTTCCCTTCTGGGTGAGGCTCATCCAAGCCTGTGGAGAGCGGCCTTGAGCATGGATGCAGTTGAATTCTGGAGGTTTTTTGGCTCCTGGGGTTCTGCTGGGGTGCAAAGGGAAACTCAACCCGCCCCCTCTGAGTTGTCCCAGTGAGACAGCCTGGCCCTGGATTCGGGAAGTTCTGTGTCGCTGTCTTCTGGGAGCTTGATTTCAGAGTCTCTGGATCTTGGCCATTCATGAGATGCATGGTGCCAGGGGCAGTGTGTGGGTGTGACTGCCAAGCTACTGAAAAGGTAGGGACCTTGGGGGAGGAGGCCCAATTCCTCTCCGAGTGAACTTGGAGATCTCATGACTCAGTTTTTAAATGAAAGACATAATTTGATTTCATCCAGACAAACTGTTTTAAGGTCTATACTTAATCTCCAAATATTACTGAAATATGAGGTTGTACCTCTGCTGTCATGAAATAGAGAAAGCAAAGTGCTGCTATTTATACCTATGACTTTCAATTAGATCAAGAGAAAGGGCTATCTAATGATTAACTCTTTAAGAGAAATTTAACTTAACCTGTCAGTAATGCCTATTTAAGTAGAGGAGAGACCTGTAGAATCTAAAAAGGCACAAGTGTATTACCCCATAATTTTAATTTTATAAAATGTTGCATCCTGAAGAAAAGAACTTTTCACATTTGCTTTTGAATTTAAAAGTAGAATAAGACATTCTGTGACCCACCAAGCATAACTCAAAGGCAGCCTATTTCTGATGTAACAGAGAAATTTTAACTTGAATGTATATATTCAGACATGTATAATTTTTTTGACCACAACTGGCAGTGTTTGGAAGCTACTCTGGTTCAGAGCTTGGTGGTACTCAAGGGAACATGCAATGCTCGTGTTTGGACCATGATCTTCTGCAAGTAAAGCAGGTACCCAGGCTATTTTCATAGTTCTTTGACCCATAATTTTGAAGATTAGTTGAAAATAGTAGTGAGAAATAACGCTAAGAACTATTGAAAATATTTTGGAATCAGTAATAAGAAAAACTTCTCATAAGTTTAGCTTTCCTGGGGTACATTTTCAGTGGTGCTAAGGAAACGACTATGAATATCTAATTAGATAAGGAAAAGTATATGGCTGTGTTTGCTATTTATAGTTATTGTTTAATCTTATTTAAATCGTATTTTTGGAATCACTCTTCAGATGCAAGTTCTGGGACTTTTATGTGAAGATTGGACAGTACCATGATGTCAGCGATGAGAAACCATTCTTCTGTCACAACATTCATCTTACTGGGATTGACAAATGACCCACAACTAGAGATTGTGGTTTTCATCTTTCTGTTTCTCACATATTTGTTTAGTGTACTTGGGAATCTGGCCATAATGGTTCTGATCTTGGTGGATTCTCATTTAAAAACAGCCATGTATTTTTTTCTTCAAAATTTCTCTTTCTTGGAACTCTCACTCACAACTGCCTGTGTCCCTGCATACTTATACACCATTTTAAGTGGAGACAAGACCATCTCTCTCGAGGCCTGCTTCATTCAAATCGCTTTTATTGACATCGTTGGCGCTACAGATTTTTTCCTCTTGGCTGTGATGTCCTATGACCGCTATGTGGCCATCTGCAAACCCCTGCATTATGTGACCATCATGAACAGGAGAGTCTGCAGGATTCTCATCATCTGTTGTTGGGCATCTGGCTTCTTGGTTATTTCCCCACCTCTAGGACTCGGCCTTCTTCTGGAATTCTGTGGTTCTGTTATTAATCATTACTACTGTGATGCTTCTCCATTACTGAAGAATTCTTGTTCAGATACTTGGTTCATAGAGCAGATGGTTGTTGCCTGTGCTGTGCTGATTTTCATCACGACCCTTGTGGGTGTAGCTGTATCCTACATCAGCATCATCAGGATGATCCTCAGACTGCCCTCTGTCCAGCAAAGGAAGAAAGCTTTCTCCACCTGTTCCTCTCACTTGATTGTGGTTTCCCTCAGCTATGGTAGCTGCATTTTTATGTATATCAAACCTTCAGCTAAGGATGATGTGGATGTAAATAAAGTAGTTTCTCTTCTCACTATATCTATTGCTCCCTCGTTGAATCCCTTCATTTACACCCTGAGAAATAAACAAGTAAGACAATCTTTCCATGATACTCTCAAAAGATTTGCATTTCTTTCAAAAAGCCACTAGATTCTCACTCTGAGAATTCAAAGGATGTCCAAAAGTATGTATCAGTATATGGTTGGAAATTGGGTCCTGGCTTCTCAGTGTCTGTGTTGCAAGCCATAATGCCGAAAA
The DNA here is from genome assembly GCF_027595985.1 of Sorex araneus. Classification (NCBI taxonomy): domain Eukaryota; kingdom Metazoa; phylum Chordata; class Mammalia; order Eulipotyphla; family Soricidae; genus Sorex; species Sorex araneus. The sequence continues at coordinate 220,213,270 of NC_073303.1, forward strand.
GTAGAGTGAGAGTATGGGGAATATTATCTGCCCTGAGGCAGGGGGAGGGTGGGAAAGGGGGTGTATACCTGGGATATCGGTTGTGGGGAATGTGCACTGGCGGAGGGATGGGTGTTTGATCATTGTGAGATTTTAACCCAAACATGAAAGCTTGTAACTATCTCATGGTGATTCAATAAAATAATAATAATAAAAATAGAAATTGGGTCCTGGGAGCTGTGCAATCTCACAATGGTGAGATGTAATGGAGTTGAAAGAAGCTGAGAGAGAACTGTGGGTATGCAACATTTTCAGATGGAAAATTTCTACTCTTTGGAAATGTATGTCTTTCTAATCTTCAGACTTGTCAAGTCCTTTCAGCCTGCAAATATAGATTAAAAATAGTGTTGTGTATTGAATACATGTAAATATAAAGGAAAGCCATTTTGTGTCATTACTTTGTCTTTGTAATATAAGTGTTACCAAAACCAACATTTTTTATCCTTAAAATTTTCTCCCATCTCAATCAGATTAAGACTTAATTTTTTTTGAAAATGGAAGCTGTGTTAATACTTAACTTCATCTTGTTAATGTCTTACAATAAAACCTGAATTGGTATAAAATCATGGCAAAGTAATGTCCCTTATTCCTTCTAATCTAAATATAAAATACAAACGTCAATGGCACTATAGCACCGCAGCATTGTCATCTCCTTGCTCATCGATTCGCTCGAGTGGGCACCAGTAACGTCTTCATTGTGAGACTTGTTACTGTTTTTGGTATATTGAATATGCTATGGGTAGCTTGCCAGGCTCTGCCGTGTGGGTGGGATACTCTCGGTGTCTTGCCAGGCTCTCCGGGAGGGATGGAGGAATCGAAGCCAGGTGGCTGTGTGCAAGGCAAACACCCTACCTATTATGCTATCCCTCCAGTCCCCCCAAAAAATCAGTAGTGTACCAAAAATCACTTGTATCACTTGTCATCTCGTTGCTCATCAATTTGTTCGAGCGGGCATCTGTAAGTCTCCATTTGTCCTTGTCACATGCTAGTGTACACCAATGGCGTCTGCTTGCTCCAGAAATGCGAAGAGCCTCAAACCGTTTGTTCAGGGTCTTGACAAAGAAGTCTGACCATCTTGTAGGTGGGTGGTCACGAGTTCTTTTGACATCCCATGGAATCCAGTCAGTAACAGCTCTAGTCCAGCGGTCATCTCTAAATCTCATGTGTCTGGCCCATCTGATTTTTGATATCTAGGCAAACAAGACAGGGTCTCTGATTCCCAATCATTGATGGAGTTTGGAACGCTGGATTCCTTCTCTCACTTGAGTGAAACGTGATAATCCAAGCATAGTTCTTTCGATTCTTTTTTGGAGACCTGAATAGCATTCTTATCCTGTTTTCATAGGGTCCAGGTCTCTGAGGTGTATGTTAGTGCAGGAACAATGGTGGAGTCGAAAATATGTGTCCAGAGCTGGAGGTTCTCATCCTCTTAGCAACTTCTGTGATGCTCTTGAAGGCATCCCACACTGCTCTCTTCCTCCTGCACAGCTCAGGTGCCAGGTCATTTGTCATGTTGAGTTCTCGACCTAGGTACACATAACTGCTGCATTCAAAGATGTTTGTTTCATTGAGAGCATTGATCTTTGCTGCATTCAAAGATGTTTGTTTCATTGTTCCTCCCAACTTCCTCCTGTGGGAAGATGCATGGATCCTTCTCTCCTCTATGAAGGAGTTTGCGGGAGTCCTGGAGATGTGTGATTCGAGTCCAAACACTTTCACTGCTTGGATTGCAGTTCTGATAGCATCACATCGCAAAATTTCTTCCTTATTGCTTGGGTTTTGCTGAGGATATTATGAGAAGAACACGAGAATGGCATGCCAAGGCACAAAGTTTACAAGAGGAAACCTGGAAGAAACCAGGGAGGAAAGAAATTGCCACAGGAAGGAACTTTAGGCGAAGGAGCTTAGGTCCTAAATTCCATTAAACTAAAACCTGGTGTGCTAATATCTGCTCTTGGGCTAGCCAATACTAAGACTTTTAAGTATGATTTTGCTTTGTAATTTCACTTCTGCTCTTCAATTCTACCTTGAACTTTCTCCAGAAAGAAGGAATCAGAGGATGTATGCCTCTATGGTCAACATCTGGCCTAGATTCTAGGCTTGTTTTGAGTTGAAGGCAGCAGCTGAGGTTTAGCATTTATATTTGGGAAGAGGTTCCATCTTTCATCAATTTTTCTAAAATTGCAGAGGCTCAAAATAAAGCCACAATAAAAGAGAATCGATTTCTTTCTAATTACTGGCTACCTTTTCTACCTATTTGCTACTTAGAGTACTCTGCAAATTATTGGGTTAAATAAATTTTCCCATTCAGGCTGTCTCTGTATTTTGTTCAAATTTTTTTTGAGTTGCTGAAGCTTCTTAGTTTAATGCAATCCCATTTGTTTATGTTTGTTTTCTATAACGTAGTCAGTAGTGTTTCTTCTTTAAAGATGCCTTTAACTTCAATGTCATGGGGTGTTCTGCCTAAATTTTCCTCCATGTACCTTTATGTCAGAGTCCTTCCTGTCTTTAAAAAAAATTTTATTGAATTACCATGAGATAGTTACAAGCTTTCATGTTTGGGTTACACTCTCAAATGATCAAACACCCATCCCTCCACCAGTGCACATTCCCCAACACCAATATCCCGGGTATACCCCCCTTTCCCACCCTCCCCTGCCTCTAAGGCAGACAATATTCCCCATACTCTCTCTCTACTTTTGGGCATTTATAACTTGCAACACAGACACTGAGGGATCATCATGTTTGGTCCATTAGCTAATTTCGGCATATATCTACCATCCCAACTGGCATATATCTAGCCATCATTTTCTTAGTGATCCCTTCTCTATTCCATCTGCCTTCTCCCCTCCACTCATGAAGCAGTCTTCCAGCTATGGGGCAATCCCCCTGGCCCTTGTATCTATGGTCCTTGGGTGTCAGCCTCATGTGATGCTACCCTACACTCCACAAATGAGTGCAGTCCCTCTATGTCTGTCCCTCTCTTTCTGACTCATTTCACTTACCATGATACTCTCCATGTTTATCCATTTATAAGCAAATTTCATGACTTCATCTCTCCTAACAGCTGCATAGTATTCCATTGTGTAGATGTACCAAAGTTTCTTTAACTAGTCATCTGTTTTAAGGCACTCAGGTTGTTTCCAGATTTTGGCTATTGTGAACAGTGCTGCAATGAATATATAGGTACAGATGTCATTTCTACTGTGCTCTTTTGCATCCTCGGGATATATTCCCAGAAGTGGTATTGTGGGGTCATATGGAAGCTCAATTTCTAGTTTTTGAAGGACTGTGCAGATTGTTTTCCAGAAAGGCTGGACCAGTCTGCATTCCCACCAACAGTGAAGGAGCGTCTCTTTTCTCCCACATCCACGCCAGCACTGGTTGCTTTTGTTCTTGTGAATGTGTGCCAGTCTCTGTGGTGTGAGATGATATCTCATTGTTGTTTTGATTTGCACCTCCCTGATGACTAGTGATGTGGAGTATTTTTTCATGTGCCTTTTGGCCATTTGTATTTCTTTTTTGAGGAACCTTCTGTTCATTTCTTCTCCCCATTTTTTGATGGGGTTGGAGATTTTTTTCTTATATAATTCTACAAGTATTTTGTATATCCTGGATATTAATCCCTTATCAGATGGGTATTGGGTAAATATTCTTTCCCATTCTGTAGGCTCTTTCTGTATTTTGGTCACTGTTTCTTTTGAAGTGCAGAAGCTTCTTAGTTTGATGTAGTCCCATTTGTTTATGTTTGTTTCCACTTGCATGGTCAGTGCTGTTTCTTCCTTAAAGATGCTTTTGGCTTCAAAGTCATGGAGAGTTCTGCCTACATTTTCTTGTCTTAATTGTTAATAAACATTCACTTCTTTTCAACTATGAATTCTTCCTGGAAGCTAATTTTTGGTGAACCTGTTAGATTCTGAGAGTACTCAAAATTGAGACTACCTCCTTCAGTGCAAAAATTTACACCTGGTCCTTAAAATAACTACACCCAGTTTATTTTTGTTTTTTTTTTGGGTCATAATTGGCTTGTGTTTAGGGCTTAATTCTGACTCTTCACTCAGAGGTCTGTCCTGCAGGGGTTCTCAGGACTATATGGGATGCTGGGGATCAACCCCGTTCCTCTGCAGACAAGGGAAGTGCCCTATCTGCTCTACGGTTGCTCTGGCCCAAATACATTCAGTTGAAAGCAAACAAGTGGATCTTTCTATATTTAGAGGGAAAACTCACTGGAGTCCTGGAAAACTCAGTGACTTCCAACTTCTATTATTTGGTCTGTGAATAGAGCTGCAATATAAAGGAGTCTCCTTTCTTCACTCTCAAGAGGAAAGACGAACTCAGGACAGGAAGGGATACTGCTGATAGAAACAGGTGACACAGATTTCCCCCCTGGACATCAGAGAACAAAGGAGATTGTAGTAGAAGGAACACTGAGGAGATACAAGCATTAACATGGTGGTTAGGTGAAAGACACATGCGGAGCAACGTTAGGTGGATGTACAGGGAAAGATGAAAATTAACTATTATAAAAACTCTTGAAGAGATGGGAGGTGTGTCTTGTGGGTTGGTGATCACATAGAGGTACAGGGATGCTGAACCAGCAAGTGTGCTGGAAGGAATTTACATGCCCCTCTGTGTGGACACCTTACTCTATGAGGCTGCTTCATTTGGTTAATCCTGAGCAATGTCACCAAATAAGATTTCTGGATGTTACAATTCTTATACATTTTTACATAACTGTCTTTATGTCTTTACATAAACTGTCTTGTACCACATTAAGTATTTATTTTACACAGTTAGATAAGGACTATCTTCTTATCCAGTGCAGTACATGAGAGATGATAATTGAAAGCAGAGTTTCTTATTTGTCATTTGATTCTTATTATTCTACTTTGTTGCTAGTTTTGCCTCTTTTTCACTCTAGGGACATTGTCTCTATTGGTTCTTAGTGTAGGTATTGTTTTTTCAAAGTAAATTGCAGTTTAAGTTCATTAGAGACTTGAATGGAGGTCCCCAGGGACTTTTTTATTCAGGTGCTTTCAGCATACCTATTACAGATGGAGGGAGTAAATAGGACCATAAACTCAAAAATGTGTTTGCCACCAGAACACTCTTTAGCAGAGGCAGAAAGCTTCTTAATTCCTTTATCCCTTGAACTTTATTATGATTTTAAGTGGCTATGAATGCAGAGAAACCTCTCCTAATTTTAAATTAGGATGGTATTGTAAATTGAGAAAATATATCTACATAGATATATGGTAAGTTTCCTAGGGAGAAATTCCTAGGATAGGAATGCAACGAGATGATCTAACACATTTTTATTATGGGAGTCAGGAAGGCCATTTGAGGTTTACCTGCCAATTGAAACGCTGAAGACTGTCAAGGTAAGCCCTGGGGTGTTCTCAAATCAGGCAAACTTCCACAGATAGTACGTGAGGAAGTGGGCTGGAGTGACAGGACAGTGAGAAAGGCACTTACCTTGCACACCAACCCATTGCTCACCTGGGTTCTATCCCGGGCACCCCAAGGGACTCCTGAGCCCACCAGGAGTGATCCCTGAGCATAGAAACAAGACTGTGCCCTTATGCAGGCAGTAAAAAAACAGTATTCGTGGATTCTTTCTTTCTTTCTTTCTTTCTTTCTTTCTTTCTTTCTTTCTTTCTTTCTTTCTTTCTTTCTTTCTTTCTTTCTTTCTTTCTTTCTTTCTTTCTCTCTTTCTTTCTTTCTCTCTCTCTTTCTTTCTCTCTCTCTTTCTTTCTCTCTTTCTTTCTTTCTTTCTTTCTTTCTTTCTTTCTTTCTTTCTTTCTTTCTTTCTTTCTTTCTTTCTTTCTTTCTTTCTTTCTTTCTTTCTTTCTTTCTTTCTTTCTTTCTTTCTTTCTTTCTCTCTCTCTCTCTCTCTCTCTTTCTTTCTTTCTTTCTTTCTTTCTTTCTTTCTTTCTTTCTTTCTTTCTTTCTTTCTTTTTCTTTCTTCCTTCTTCCCTTCCTTTCTTTCTTCTTAAATTGAATTATAGTGAGATACACAGTTACAAAGTTGTCCATGATTGGATTTCAGTCATATAATATTCAATACCAGTCCCTTCACCCGTGTACATTTTCCACAACTAATGTCCAAAATCCTGTCTCCCTCCTTGTGCCCTTCCAACTCCTCCTCTGTGGCAGGCACTTTTGTCACTTCTTTCTCTCTGTCTCTGTCTCTGTCTCTCTCCTAATTAAACACAAAATATTCATTGGTTTCATTATTTTTATAAAGTTTTTTCCAGATTACTTAGCATATATACCTATTATTGAAAGTGTGATCAGAACAAATTTTATGAATTATTAAATTGACACATTCCCAATTTATTGAAATTTATTTCAATAAATAAATTTTTGAAAAGAAGACAAATTTATTGAAAAGAAGACAAAAGATAAACAGTTGGTGTTTCCTCTTTGCCTGATTGATCAAGGATCCATTTTCTCATGTCAGTTATTAGTGGTAAGCATTCAATTTAGAGATCCCTCTGACAGTATGATCCAAATCAAAGCGTTTAAAACTACTCATCTCAGAATCTCAGATTACTGTTTCTGTTTCTAATCATGGTGTCTATAAACTGACAAAAAACTACAAGAAGTGTGTGCATGGTGGAAGTTGAAGCTACTCACTTCCCAAAGACAAAATAGAACATATTTTTCTGATTTTTAGAGGGCATACATTTCCAAGGAATTTGTGGGGTGGATTGACAAAGAGTAAAATTAGGAAACAATTGAATTTGTGTTATGAGGAGATCTTTATTTTTTATTCTGCAATGTGAAAGAACCTGATAATCAAGAAGTCTGGCAGAATAGAAATCGCATGACTTATGTTTGTAATTCAAAATTTTCTGATAGTGCAATAATTAGAAACAAGTGGTATTAATTACAACAATATGTTTCATGCAACTTCATATATGTAAGCATTAGCATTTCAGCATGTGTTCAGTGTACACTTATCCATAGTATACTTTATACAAGTTCAAGACTTTTCTAAGACTCGAATCTGGTCTTTGTTACAGAGATACAATACACTTCACTGTGGGTTAGCCACTCCTCACAAGGTTCAATACTGTATCTAGCTGAAAGCACTGTAATTAACAGAGGGGCCTAGACTTTAAAGATAGAAAACAATTAGAAGATTAATATAGTTGAGTGTAGTTATTGGATTGTTTCTAGAATAACTGCAGTATTCCATTGCTCAGGCACTGAGTTACATGTACTTGGACATCTGTCTTATTATTAGTTAAAAGATAAAATGATAAAATAGAAATTGTATGAAAAAGTAAATATCAGAGATGTACTTGGCATAATGGTCTATTTTCAAATATATAGATTGACATGTGTCGTAACATCAAACATATTTAAAGGAAAAACAATGGGGAATATTTTTCTTTTTTTTGAGTTGATAACTGTAATTGTTTGATACTGAGAAAGTAGATCTAGAAATATGGAATAAAGTGTCAAAGAAAGAATTGGAGAAAAGGAGACAGAAATGTGGATGGGGAAAGGGGGAAGGGAGAGAGAGAGAAAAATGGTTTTCCCATATGTCTAAGTATCATCTTGAGATGACATCAAGGATTGCTCTTAGAAAATATGAAAAATAACATGAAATATATGTATAATGTTTAATTATGTGGTATACATTAATGTAGCATGTTATGTGGTTTATCTTACTTGACATCTCTGCCCTTCCCCCTTCTTGCCCCCCTCCCCCATCAGAAACCCCTTGACTCACATTACAAATTGAGAAACTGGGTACAGAACTTTTCCCAAAGTGATTCAGTTTTTTCAGAATTTTATTGTATTTGCATATAGTTGTTCACAAAAATTCATTGCATTTAATATTCAAATACCAATCCCACCACCATGCATGAACCTTCCCACCATCATACGAACAAAGTATATGAGATTGTTGTGTTTCATCCTGGGGCCAGTTAAGCCCTTGTATAAGAGATTACAAGCATATATGTTAAATCCCAACGAATGTGTGAAATTTTTGGTGCATCGATGGGCTAGGAATTCCTAGCCCATCGATGTACCAAAAGGTCCAGGAATTCCGAAATTTAGAATATGATTATACAGGTTCACTCACGGATAAGGCCTATGTTGCTCTCTTCTTGGTCATTCAGGGAGGGGGAACAGTTTTCAGGTGTGACTACAAAGCTACTGGAAAACTAGGGGCATGGGAGTGGATGCCCAGTCCTGTTTCAAGGTAACTTGGAGATCTCAGTCACGGGTCTCGCATACCTGGATTTTTCTGCAGGTTCCCTTCTGGGTGAGGCTCATCCAAGCCTGTGGAGAGTGGCCTTGAGCATGGATGCAGTTGAATTCTGGAGGTTTTTGGCTCCTGGGGTTCTGCTGGGGTGCAAAGGGAAACTCAACCCGCCCCCTCTGAGTTGCCCCAGTGAGACAGCCTGGCCCTGGATTCGGGAAGTTCTGTGTTGCTGTCTTCTGGGAGCTTGATTTCAGAGTCTCTGGATCTTGGCCATTCATGAGATGCATGGTGCCAGGGGCAGTGTGTGGGTGTGACTGCCAAGCTACTGAAAAGGTAGGGACCTTGGGGGAGGAGGCCCAATTCCTCTCCGAGTGAACTTGGAGATCTCGTGACTCAGTTTTTAAATGAAAGACATAATTTGATTTCATCCAGACAAACTCTTTTAGGGTCTATACTTAATCTCCAAATATTACTGAAATATGAGGTTGTACCTCTGCTGTCATGAAATAGAGAAAGAAAAGTGCTGCTATTTATACCTATGACTTTCAATTAGATCAAGAGAAAGGGCTATCTAATGATTAACTCTTTAAGAGAAATTCAACTTAACCTGTCAGTAATGCCTATTTAGTAGAGGAGAGACCTGTACAATCTAAAAAGGCACAAGTGTATTACCCCATAATTTTAATTTTATGAAATGTTGCATCCTGAAGAAAAGAACTTTTCACATTTGCTTTTGAATTTAAAAGTACAATAAGACATTCTGTGACCTACCAAGCATAACTCAAAGGCAGCCTATTTCTGATGTAACAGAGAAATTTTAACTTGAATGTATATATTCAGACATGTATAATTTTTTTGACCACAACTGGCAGTGTTTGGAAGCTACTCTGGTTTAGAGCTTGGTGGTACTCAGGGGAACATGCAATGCTCGTGTTTGGACCATGGTCTTCTGCAAGTAAAGCAGGTACCCAGACTATTTTCATAGTTCTTTGACCCATATTTTTGAAGATTCATTGGAAATAGTAGTGAGAAATAGTGCTAAGAAATATTGAAAACATTTTGGTATCAGTAATATGAAACACTTCCCATAAATTTAGCTTTCCTGGGGTACATTTTTAGTGGTGCTAAGGAAATGACCTCTTCAAAATCTGGTTATCTAGTTAGATAAGGAAAAGCATATGGCTGTGTTTGTTATTTATAGTTATTGCTTAATCTTACGGTATTTTTGGAATCATTCTTCAGATGCAAATTCTGGGACTTTTATGTGAAGATTGGACAGTACTATGATGTCAGCGATGAGAAACCATTCCTCTGTCACAACATTCATCTTACTGGGATTGACAAATGACCCACAACTAGAGATTGTGGTTTTCATCTTTCTGTTTCTCACATATTTGTTTAGTGTACTTGGGAATCTGGCCATAATGGTTCTGATCTTGGTGGATTCTCATTTAAAAACAGCCATGTATTTTTTTCTTCAAAATTTCTCTTTCTTGGAACTCTCACTCACGACTGCCTGTGTCCCTGCATACTTATACACCATTTTAAGTGGAGACAAGACCATCTCTCTCGAGGCCTGCTTCTTTCAAGTCGGTTTTATTGACATCGTTGCTGCTACAGATTTTTTCCTCTTGGCTGTGATGTCCTATGACCGCTATGTGGCCATCTGCAAACCCCTGCATTATGTGACCATCATGAACAGGAGAGTCTGCAGGATTCTCATCCTCTGTTGTTGGGCATCTGGCTTCTTGGTTATTTCCCCACCTCTAGGACTCGGCCTTCTTCTGGAATTCTGTGGTTCTGTTATTAATCATTATTACTGTGATCCTTCTCCATTACTGAAGAATTCTTGTTCAGATACTTTCCTCATAGAGCAGATGGTTGTTGCCAGTTCTGTGCTGATTTTCATCACGACCCTTGTGGGTGTAGCTGTATCCTACATCAGCATCATTAGGATGATCCTCAGACTGCCCTCTGCTCAGCAAAGGAAGAAAGCTTTCTCCACCTGTTCCTCTCACTTGATTGTGGTTTCCCTCAGCTATGGTAGCTGCATTTTTATGTATATCAAACCTTCAGCTAAGGATGATGTGGATATAAATAAAGTAGTTTCTCTTCTCACTATATCTATTGCTCCCTCGTTGAATCCCTTCATTTACACCCTGAGAAATAAGCAAGTAAGACAATCTTTCCATGATACTCTCAAAAGATTTGCATTTCTTTCAAAAAGCCACTAGATTCTCACTCTGAGGATTCAAAGGATGTCCAAAAGTATCAGTATATGGTTGGGATCAGTATATGGTTGGAAATTGAGTCCTGGCCTCTCAGTGTCTGTGTTGCAAGCCATAATGCCGAAAAGTAGAGAGAGAGTATGGGGAATATCGTCTGCCATGGAGGCAGGGGGAGGGTGGGAAAGGGGGTATACCTGGGATATCAGTGGTGGGAAATGTGCACTGGTGGAGTGATGGGTGTTTGATCATTGTGAGATTTTAACCCAAACATGAAAGCTTGTAACCATCTCATGGTGATTCAACAAAATAATAATAATAATAATAATAATAATAATAATAATAATAATAATAATAAAAGAAATCGGGTCCTGGGAGCTGTGCAATCTCACAGTGGTGAGACGTAATAGAGTTGAAAGAAGCTGTCAGAGAACTGTGGGTATGCCACATTTTCAGATGGAAAATTGTTACTTTTTGGAAATGTATGTCTTTCTAATCTTCAGACTTGTTGAGTCCTTTTAGTCTTTGCAAATATAGATTAAAAATAGTCTTGTGTATTGAATACATGTACATATTAAGGAAAGCTATTATGTGTCATTACTTTGTCTTTGTAATATAAGTGTTACCAAACACAACATTTTTTGTATTTAATATTTTCTCCCATCTCAATCAGATTAAGACTTAATTTTTTTTGAAAATGGAAGCTGTGTTAGTACTTAACTTCATCTTGTTAATGTCTTACAATAAAACCTGAATTGGTATAAAGTTATGGCAAAGCAATGTCCCTTATTCCTTCTAATCTAAATAAAAAATACAAACCTCAATGGCACTGTAGTACTGCAGCACTGTCATGTCCTTGCTCATTCATTTGCTCAAGTGGGCACCAGTAACGTCTTCATTGTGAGACTTGTTGTTACTGTTTTTGGCATATTGAATATGCCATGGGTATCTTGCCAGGCTCTCTGGGACGGATGGAGGAATTAAAGCCAGGTGACTGTGTGCAAGGCAAACGCCCTAACCATTATGTTATCCCTCCAGTCACCCCCCAAAAACCAGTAGTGTACCAAAAATCACTTGTATCACTTGTCATCTCGTTGCTCATCAATTTGTTCGAGCAGGCATCTGTAAGTCTCCATTTGTCCTTGTCACATGCTAGTGTACACCAATGGCGTCTGCTTGCTCCAGAAATGCGAAGAGCCTCAAACCGTTTGTTCAGGGTCTTGACAAAGAAGTCTGACCATCTTGTAGGCGGGTGGCCACGAGTTCTTTTGACATCCCATGGAATCCAGTCAGTAACAGCTCTAGTCCAGCGGTCATCTCTAAATCTCATGTGTCTGGCCCATCTGATTTTTGATATCTAGGCAAACAAGACAGTGTCTCTGATTCCCAATCATTGATGGAGTTTGGAACTCTGGATTCCTTCTCTCACTTGAGTGAAACGTCATAATCCAAGCATAGGTCTTTCGATTCCTTTTTGGGAGACCTGAATAGCATTCTTATCCTGTTTTCATAGGGCCCAGGTCTTTGAGGTGTACGTTAGTGCAGGAAGAATGGTGGAGTCGAAAATATGTGTCCAGAGCTGGAGGTTCTCATCCTCTTAACAACTTCTGTGATGCTCTTGAAGGCATCCCACACTGCTCTCTTCCTCCTGCACAGCTCAGGTGCCAGGTCATTTGTCATGTTGCGTTCTCGACCTAGGTACACATAACTGCTGCATTCGAAGATGTTTGTTTCATTGAGAGCAAATGGAACATCAGGAACTAGTCCGTTTCTCATGAACTCTGTCTTTATGAGATTCAAGTGTAGTCCGATCTTTCCACATTCATGGTCGAAGTTGGCCAGCGTTCATACCACTTGGCTAATGTTTGGCGTTATGAGAACGATGTCATCAGCGAAGCGGAGGTGGTGTAGTTGCCGACTGTCTATCTTCACTCCCATTTCTTCCCATTCCAGTTGTTGCTTGACGTTCTCAAGGGTGGCAATGAAGAGTTTCGGTGAAATGGTTGTTTCCCTGCCGAACCCCTCTCTTTATGTCGATGATCACTTCCTTGTAGAATGGTGAGATCCTGGTGGTGAATTCATAATACAGCTCACAAAGGATCCTGATGTACTGAGTTTGAACGCCCTGCTTGGCTAGGGCTTAGATGACTACTTCAGTCTCAACAGAATCAAAGGCCTTCTTTAAATCAATGAGCGTTAGAAAGAGCGACATCTTAAAATGTTGTGAAACCTCAATGAGCTTGGTCACCATGTGCGTATGGTGGATCATGCTGAATCCTTTTTGGAACCTGGCTTGCTCACATGGTTTCCTTCATCTAGTGTTCTGCCAATCCTATTCAGGAGGACTCAAGTGAACAACTTGTAGGTGATAGACAACAGGCAGATCGGGTGGTAGTTGCCAATATCATGGATATCTCCCTTCTTGTACAACAGAACGATCCTGCTGGTTTTCTATTGGGATGGAACCTTGCATTCAGACAGGTTGTGTGTGGAGTGCTGAGCCAGTGAAAATAGAATGCAAAATAGAGGCATGAAAGTAGAATGCAAAAATGGATACGTAAGGGTTACATCATGGTTGTCCTTCGTTTAGTGTTCTGCCAATCCTATTCAGGATGACTCGAGTGAACAACTTGTAGACGACAGACAACAGGCAGATCAGGCAATAGTTGCTGATGTTGTGGATGTCTCCCTTCTTGTACAACAAAATGATCCTGCTGGTTTTCCACTGGGACGGAAGCTTACATTCAGACAAGTAGCGTGTGAAGCTGTGAAAAGCCGAGCCAGTGTATTGACGAGTACTAGTGGCAGATTCTTCAAGTGTTCAGGTCTGACCTTGTCTGAACTGGGTGTTGTATGCTTCTTTACTGATGAAATGGCATGTCAGATTTTGAAGGGAAATTTTGGATTTTGGAGAATGCTGGGAACAATATATCCATCCTGTGGAATTTGGTATGTGGGCTGGTGGATACGACTATCGAAGAGATCTGAGTAGAAGTCTTGGAGAATCTTTTTCATTGCCCTTCTGGAAGAAGTGATAGATCCATCAGGATGTCGGAGGGCAGTCATCTTGGTCTTATAGTTGGTAAAGGACAGGTGGACTTGTGGATACTTTTCTCAGCTTCTGCTGCATCGGCCAACACTGCTGCTCTTCTCTTTTTGAGGTCTTCCTTTATCGCTTCTCTGCACAGCTTTGCGAGCTTGGACGTTAACTTGTGATTGCCCGAGTCTTGTGCCAAACCACGTTGGTGAATGAGCCTGAGAGTTTCCGAAGACAGAAGTCTTTTATGTGGCTTTCTTTCTCTTGGCATTCCTTGCACAATCATGGAGGTGTTGAACCGGTCGATTGTATTCCTCATCGATGTTGTCAACAACAGCATCTTCCCATATTGCTGCAATAGTGCCAAAGTTGTTCTGGGAGTTCTCTTCTTAAACTTTGCAGCGCTTTCTCCCCACTCCATGAAGTAGAATTTCACACGAAGGAGATGGTGGTCTGATACTGCCTGGAATTTTGGGACAACAGCGACATCGTTGAGGCAAAACCATGGATTGAATATGATGTGGTCAATTTCATTGTGGAACTGTTCACCAAGAGACTCCCATGTCCAACCTTTAGATTCGACCTTCTGGAACTGTGAGTTACCATAGATGGTCTTGGTCAACATGATGAACTCAGACAGTTTCTCACCCTGTTTATTCCATTCTAGGCCATGGGTCTCGATGTGGAGTTCTTCTGGCGACCTTCTTGCTCCTATCTTGATGTTAAACTCACCGACAATGACCTTGTAGAAGGTGTGCTCTTCTTTTTAGAACTTCTCCAGCTCTACGTAGAAATTCTCAATTTCTTCTTAATCATAGATGGATGTTGGTGCTTAGATGACGAAGATAGGAACTGCCGGCGGTGAGCCACATCTATTCAAATGTAAGTGTCCAATTCGGGTTGTTAGGCATTTGAACAAATCAATGCTCATGGTCAAGTTTGTGTTGATGAGGACACTGACACCACCGATGCCTCTACTATCACATGTTCCAAGGAACACTTCTTCTCCAGTGTTGAAAATGGCATGATGTGATCAATGCCTTCTCATCTTGGTCAATCCAATGATGTTGTACTTTATCATCTGCGCTTGCACCGTCAGGTCCTGCATGAATGCTTCCGATGCCAGTGCACATATGTTAAAATTGCAGTCATTTTAGTTCTTCTTCGTTTTGGCAGCCTAGTTTGGCCCTTGGATTTTAGCAGTTTCTCCTTGCTTGTCCTTCTCAACACTGCCTTATTGGGGGCTCTTCCAGGGTCAGGGGAATGAGGCCCACTTTTATTATTGTTTTTGGCATATTGAATATGCCATAGGTAGCTTGCCAAGTTCTGCCATGTAGAAGGTGGTCCCCTTTCCTACTCCTCACTTATCTACAATAGCTGGCCCCCTCCCTACTCTTACCCATCCCCTGCAGATGGCCCCTCCCTGCTCCTCACTTATCTATTATCGTACCAAAAACATAACGACATAATCCTTAATGATACTGTACAGTCTCCTGAGTATTATTTTTAAATTTTATGATTTTTTAATTGAATTATTATGAGATAGTCACAAAGTTGTTTATGATTATCAGTCATATAATGTTCCAACAGCAATCCCTTCACAAGTACTCATTTCCTGTTACAAATATCCCCATTTTTCTTTCTGCCTACCATTCTACTCTGTCTCCACATCCTGTCATTACGGCAGACACATATTTCTTACTCTCTCTCTTTCTCTCTCTCTTTCTCTCTCTCTTTCTTTCTTTCTTTCTTTCTTTCTTTCTTTCTTTCTTTCTTTCTTTCTTTCTTTCTTTCTTTCTTTCTTTCTTTCTTTCTTTCTTTCTTTCTTTCTTTCTTTCTTTCTTTCTTTCTTTCTTTCTTTCTTTCTTATCTTCCTCCCTTCCTCCCTCTCTCCCTCCCTCCCTCCCTCCCTCCCTCTCTCCCTCCCTCCCTCCCTCTCTCCCTTCCTTCCTTCCTTCCTTCCTTCCTTCCTTCCTTCCTTCCTTCCTTCCTTCCTTCCTTCCTTCCTTCCTTCCTTCCTTCCTTCCTTCCTTCCTTCCTTCCTTCCTTCCTTCCTTCTCATTTTTCCTTTTAGGCACTGTGGTGTGCAATACTGTTATTAAAAGTGTATACATCATGCATATCACTTTACCACCTTTGGGTACTCAGTTTTTGTCCAGATTGATTATTTCCAACTATCATTGTCAGAATGATCCCTCTCTGTCCTAACTGTACTCCCCCTCTTTTTTTGTGGCAAGCTTCTTTCCTTGGACCAGTCCACCTGAACCTTGTTTCTACTGTCTTTGGATAGTACCCGCATACTATGTCTAAAATTTACACACACACACACACACACACACACACACACACACACACACACACACACACACACCCCTATCCTGCAAATGAGTGCAATCACTCTGTGTTTTCTCCCTCTCCCTCTGACTCATTTCACTCAGCATAATATTCTCCATTTAGTTTCATTTGGAGAATGAATTTTCATTATAAGAAAAAATAATTTGTATAGTGAAAAAAATTTCATTATAAGAAAATTTCATGAATTCATTTTTTCACAATTTCATTTTTCCTAACAGCAGGGTTGTTATTCCATTGTTTACTGTTTCATAGCTTCCTAATCCACTTGTCTGTTCTTGAGCATTTGGGTTTCCAGATTCTGGCTACTGTGAAGAGTGCTGTAGTGAACAGAGAAGTGCAGATGGTTTTTCTGCATTGTGCTTTTGGGTCATTAGAGCATATTCCCAGGAGCTGGGTTGGATGAAAGCTCAATTTCAAAAATTTTGAGGAGGGGCTGGAGCGATAGCATAGTGGGTAGGGACTTTGTCTTGCACTTGGCCAACCCGGGTTCGAATCCCAGCATCCCATATGGTCCCCTGAGCACCGCCAGGAGTAATTCCTGAGTGCAAAGCCAGGAGTAACCCCTGTGCATCGCACGGTGTGACCCCCCAAAAAAAAACAAAAACCAAAACAAAACCCCCAAATTTTGAGGAATGTCTGTATTATTTCCCAGAAACAATTGATTTTCCCCATGAGCAGTGAATGAGAGTCCCTTTCTCTCTGCATTCACACCAGCATTGGTTATTCTTTTTGACATTGCCAGTCTCTGTGCTGTGAGATGATATCTTATTGTTTTGATTTGCATCCCCCTGATAATAAGTGATGTAGAACACTTTTTGTATTTCTTTTAGCTATTTGCATTTCTTCTGAGGTTTCTGTTTATTTCCTCTTCACACTTTTTGATAGGATTATATGTTTTTCCTTGTAATGTTCTACCAGGGCCTTATATAGCTGAATATTTACCTCTTATCAAATAAATGCTGTATAAATAATTTTCTCAATTCCACGAACTGTCTTTGTATTCTGGTCATCATTTTTTTTCAAGGGCAGAAGCTTCTTAGTTTAATGTTGTCCCATTTACTTATTTTTGTTTCCACTTGCTTGCTCATCTTTGAAGTGTTTCATCTTTGATGATGCTTTTTGCTTCAATGTCATGGAGAGTTCTGTCTATGTTTTTCCCTATATCTTATTACTCCAGGTCTGATATTAAAGTCTTTAATCCATTTTGTGATTATTATTTTTTTTGGCTTGATTTTTTTTTAATTGAATCACCATGTGGAAAGTTACAAAGCTTTCAGGCTTAAGTCTCAGTTATACAATGATTGAACACCCATCCCTTCACCAGTGCACATGTTCCACCACCAGAACCCCAGTATACCTCCCATCTCACCCCACCCCCCGCCTTGTAGCTGATAATTTTCACTTTGCTTTCTCTTTACTTTGATTACATTCAATATTACAACAAAAAACTCTCTATTATTGTTTGGAGGTTCCCCCCCAAAATCAGACCTGCTGAAAAGGAAGCATTTGATAATTTGTTTTCCATTGCTGAGAATGAAGAGATATGAGGACATGACTGTTGCAGCTGCGTGGTTTTGGATTTCTGTATTTTAGTATTTTAGTAACTAAGTCCAGGGAAATTTCTGCCAGAAATTGCATCATTGCAAGCGCGTACCTCTCTTTAGTGATCCTTATAAGATGGTGGTCTCCATGGTACGCCTTCCCCCCAGCCACCCCCCTCAAATGAAAAGCCGAGAGAGAAAAACCTTTCCCCTCCTGGGGTGGCATGAGGCCGTGGCTTAGTTCATAGTCTAGAGACATTTCTGCAAGAAGCTGCTGGTGCCAAAAGTAGATAGGTGGTCTCCGTGGTCATTCAGCAACGGAGAGGCCGCACATGTGCAGCCGCTTGGGTCACATCTTGGCGGCATATTATTTTAAAAGAACTAGAGTTGAGGTAAAATAGTGAAATACTTGATTAAAGATATTATATTGTGGCTGAAGCCATAAAAACTAGAGTTTCTGGATTCTGAAAAGGATAAAACTGTGTAAAGATGAACTGATTGTAATGAACTGATTTTGCTCTTGAGGGCATTATCATAAGCATAACAGTGATGGATTAATATATGAACACTGTTTATTACTATGCAACAAAACTTTTACTTTCTTTTGTATTTTTATTTAAGTTTAATTTTTAATTTAAGCTTTAATGTTTGGGCCACATTTAACGGTACTTTTGGTTTGTTTAGAGATGTGTTGGGACCATGCAGGGTGGTTTTGAAATTGGGGGTTTCACAAAGAGAGTTTACAGTCCAGACGTTGAGTCCTGTCACCAAACCTTCTCCTATTCCTCTTGATCTTGACGGGAGACTTTTCCCTGTGGAGAAGTCAGTGTACTCTATTGAACATCAATCACTCTTTCCCCTCACATTTCTCGAAATAAGTTTCTCTAAATAACACAATTTTACTCCACTAAAAATCTTAATTAGGGCTGAAGCAATAGTACAGTGGGTAGTGCATTTGCCTTGTACAAGACCGACCGGGGTTTAATTCCCGGCATCCCACATGGTCCCCCAAGGACCACCAGGAGCAATTTCTGAGTGCAGAGCCAGGAGTAACCTCTGAGCACCGCTGGGTGTGACCCAAGAGGCAAAAAAAATCTTAGGTTAGCTGTATGACTTCGTATGATCATAAGAATGTGATAGAAATGAAGTGTCTTGACTTTAGACATTAGGTCATTGTAATTGGGTAGCTTCCATCTCTTTGTTTGGGACATTTACTCTGGATGACTTTAGGTGTCATATAAGTAGCCTGATTACCCTATAGTTGCCGTGCAATGAGGAAACTTAAGGTAGAGGCTTTGCATAGAAGCTGTGTAGAAAGATATCCATGTCAAACTCCCAAATAGTGTAACTCTCTCAGCTGTGATCACATGTGTCTGAAGAAAAACCATCCTTGATATTATCTATGTCTATTGTATACTTAACTCTGAATCCTCACAGAAATGATAATAAGGAAAAGGAAATACCATGTGAAGAAAAGGAAATACCATATTTCTAGGTGTGAAAATCCGTTTTCACACCTAGAACTATGAGTAAAATTTTATCTATTAAAAATGGCATTGTCCGTTTATTAAATGATAGTAAAAGTTATAAATATAAAAAATGGCATTGTCAATTAGCAATACATATTCAAAAGTAGAGTTTAGGAAAATTGCTTTGCCTAGCTCGTGGAGGACTTCATGGGAACCAGAAAAAATGGGTTAAATGCATGGGTTAAATGCAATTTTAGAAGTGCACAGGAAGTTGAACTCTAATCCAGGACGGGCACCGTTGTGGCCCCTCCCCTCCAGGTACAATGGTGGGGGGGGTGTGGCATTTGGGGTGGTGTCCCCTCGTGAGGCTGCCATTATTTTCCACTTTCATAGAGCTGTGGACTCATATTTTCGTTACCTAATTCTGACGAGGACAACCTGGCTATCTCAAACACATTAGACCAGTAGTCTACTAGCCTATTCCAAAATACTCCCCAAACTCACCAAACTAATGGTGAATGCAAGAATCTGGACAAGCCTCATGTCAAAGAACACATCCCCTGAAACTGCACTAGAGGCCCCACATAAGTCACACAGGAGCACCAAAGCGGAAATTAGTATTCTAGAAGGGAAAAAAGGAGACCACCATTGACCAAGCTCATCCAGAATCCTCCTTCGAAGAGAGAGGGGGACACTGGTAGTGAACTGGAGGAATCCACCTCTATAGCAACGTGAAGAAACAGTCAGATCCCCAGCATGAGGAGTGGATGAAGAAAAGAGCCCAGAAGCCTCAACAGGGCATACTTCTCAGAGGAAACCTAAAACTTTAGGAAAACTAAAGACAGTGGTGGGATTTCGTAAAAAAACTCAATGAAATGAACGCCTCAGCAAGAATACATTATCCAACTAAGCTCTAACTGAAACTCCAAGGAACAATACACTCTTTCAGGGATAAACAACCTCAGGAACTTCACAGACTCAAAACAAAGCTTAAAGGAAGGACTGAAGGGGCAACTGTAAGACCAGACAAACTCCTCAAGCACCACAAACCTCTACAGAAAGATGGCACAAAACGCCATGACAATCTCTCTTCAGTGTCAATGGTTTATGAGCACCATAATGGGACACAGAGTGGCAAAACGGATTAAAAAAACTGTATGTAACATTCTGCTGACTGCAAGAAACACGTCTAAACAGAGCAAACACAGACTCAAAGTCAAATGATGGAAAACAATCCTTCAAGCAAAAAACTCCCTCAAAAAATCCGGGGTGGTCATACTAGTTTTCTCCAATGTATATTTCAGGCTGAAGAAGATGAGAAGGAACAGCAAAGGCCATTTTTAAAAAATAATCAAGAAATATGTACATCAGAAAGAAATCACATTCCTTAAACATATACACACCCAATATGGAGCCAGCAAAATACTTAAAACAACTGCTAATAGACTTCATGGAGGACATTGGTAGCAACACAATAATAGTCGGAGACTTCAACACTGCCTTATCACCTCTTGACAGATCAGTAAGTCTGAAACTCAGGAAGGAAGTACTGACTCTGAAGGAAAAAAATGGAAGAGAGAGGGCTAATAGATGTATACAAGGCTTTTCACCCCCATACAACTGAATATACATTCTTTTCCAGTGTACCATGGAACATTTTCCAAGATAGAACATATGCTGGGCCACAAAACATTCCTCAATAGAATCAGGAAAGATAGAAATTATATCAACTATCTTTTCAGACCATGATGCACTGAAGAGAGAAGCTAATCACACACAGAAATGGAGAATCAAATTAAACACCTGGAAATTTAGCAGCAAAATGTTGAACAACCAGTGGGTCAGAGAGGAAATCAAGGAAGAAATAAAATGATTCCTGGAAATAAATGTGAATGAAGACATGAGCTATCAGAACTTGTGGGACATAGCTAAAATAGTATTAAGGGGAAAAGTTATAGCTCTGCAAGCATTTCTCAGGAAGGAAGAAAGGGCCCACATAAATAATTTGATGTCATGGCTTAATATTTTAGAAATTGATCAGTAAAAGAAGCCAAACCAGGCAGGAGGTAAGATAATAATAAAAGTTAGAGTGGAAATCAACTTTTGATTTGATTTGATGAGCTGGATTCCCCCAAAACAACCCAAAAGATCAAAGAAACCAAGAGCTGGTTCTTTGAAAAAATAAACAAGATTGGTAAACCACTATCAAGACTCACAAAGAAAGAGAAAACCCTAATAAACTAAATCAGCAATGAAAAGGAGGATACCACAACAGAAACCAAAGAAATTCAAAAGATCATCAAAGATTGCTTTGAAATTCTGCATGCCACAGAACAAGATAACCTAGACAATTGAATAAATTTCTGTATTCCTATAACCTCATAAGGCTGAACCAAGAAGATTTGAAATACCTGAATAGACCTATACCTATCAAGGAAATTGAAACAGTAATAAAAGTCTTCCCCAAAAGGAAGCCCAGGTCCAGGTGGATTCATTAGTGAATTCTTTCAAACATTTAAAAAGGACCTATTGCTAGTTCTTTTCAAGCTCTTCCAGGAAATCGAGGCAACAGAAACATTCCCAAACAGTTCCTATGAGGCACATATCACTCTAAT
Source organism: Sorex araneus (assembly GCF_027595985.1). Lineage (NCBI taxonomy): Eukaryota > Metazoa > Chordata > Mammalia > Eulipotyphla > Soricidae > Sorex > Sorex araneus. Next base: position 220,234,775 of record NC_073303.1, read on the forward strand.
ACCAAAAGCAGATAGAGACACCACACAAAAAAGAAAATTAGAGGCTCATATCATTAATCAACATGCATATGAAGATACTCAACAAAATATTAGCAACTAGAATCCAACAACTAGTCAATAGACTCAGAGAAAGCACTTGAAAAGGTCCAGCACCCATTTATAATGAAAATTCTCAGCATAATGGGAATTGTAGGTTCTTTTCTCAATATAGTCAAAGCCATCAACCACAAGCCTGCAGCAAGCAGCTTTTTCAATGGGGAAAAAATAAAGCCTTCCCTCTAAGATCAGGGAAAAGACAACGATGCCCATTCTAGCCAGATCCATTGAATAAAGTACTAGAAGTACTTGTTATAGCAAGTAGGGAAGAAAATGATATTAAGGGCATCCAGGTAGGAAAGGTAGAAATCAAGCTCTCACTATTTGCAGATGACATAATACTATACTTAGAGAACCCCAAGGCCTCTACCATGAAGCTCCTAGAAACAATAGACTTGTACAGTAAAGTGGCAGACTACAAAATCAACACCCAAGAGTTCATGGCTTTCATATATGCAAATAATGAGAGAGAAGAAAGTGATATAAAAAGATACCGTTCACAATCATGCCTCAGAAAATAAAGTACCTTGGAATCTGCTTAAATAAAGAGTTTTCTTCTGTACAAAGAAAAGTACAAAATTCTACTTCAAGCATTCATACAGATTCAATGAGATCCCTATAAGGATACTCATGACAATTTTCAAAGAAATTGATCATACACTCCTGAAATTCATATGGAAGAATAAGCGCCCACTAATAACTAAAGCAATTCTGGGGGAAATAGTTTGCATCACCTCTTCAAACCTCAAACTGTACAACAAAGCTGTAATAATTAAAACACCATAGCAGTGGAATAAAGACAGATTCACAGACCAAAGAAATGGGGTTGAATATCCTTACAAACACCCTCAAATATATGAGCATCTAATCTTTGTTAAGGGAGCAAGAAATATAAAAAGGAGCAAGAAAGCCTCTTTAACATAGAGAGAGATGTAAGTTTTTGCCATAGAGTTAGGCAGTAGGCTAGGAGGGCAGGAGGGGAAACTGGGGTCATGGGTGGTGGGAAACCAGTCCCTACAGTGGTGAAGGGACAGGTGATGAAACATTGTAACACTGAAACCCAGTCATGAACAACTTTGCTACTCTTATATCTCATGGAAATTTAATTACAAAATTCTAAAAGCTGGACTGGAGCAATAGCACAGCAATCTATTATAACAGACTGCTAATAATCTAATAACACAGCAAAAATCGGCATTTGCTTTGCACTTGGTTGACCCGAGTTCGATTCCTCCGTCCCTCTTGGAGAGCCTGGCAAGCTACTGAGGCTATCCTGCCCATATGGCAGAGCCTGGCAAGCTACCCGTGGCGTATTCAATATGCCAAAAACAGTCTCACATGGTGACGTTACTGGTGCCCGCTCAAGAAAATTGATGAACAAAGGGACGACAGTGCAACAGTAGATTTCTTTCTTACCATGCTCTCCTCTGCTTCATCTTCGAATGGAGTAAAATATCTCAAAGTGTTTATTTTTTTCTAAATATTATTTCTTTACCATTTGAATTTTCACCAGATCGTTCCTTTTTAATATTGCTTTTCTCTGCAATACTGAGCATTTGTTTTGCTTTACATGGGTGTTTTTTCTAATTATCTGTGTTTTCATTTGTAGAATTTTTGACTGAAATTTTTAAAATAGATTCAATCTCTTTGGTGAATAATTCTCTCTGCTCCTTTATTCCCGCTCCTATTTTAATTTTTTTCATTTTCTAATGTAGTTCACAATATTTGATCACATTAAATATTCAAACACCAATCCCTCCACCATTACACCTTCCCACTACCATATTTCAGTTGTTCCAATCCCGAATCCCAATCCTGCCCCAGAATAGAACAAAAATAATATAGTATTTCCCTCTAAGGTTGATTGCGTCATACTTTGAATCCCGTCAAATGTGGTGTGGTACTCTTGGAGTATGGGTAGGTTGTGTTCTATGAAGTGTCCCACGGCCTCATTCAGGGCCACTTGGTCCAGAAAAAGGTCCACTTGAGGGTGAGGCTTGACCCACGCATCTGGAGAGCAGCCGTGAGCATGGTGGCGATTGAGTTCTGGAGGTTTTTGGCTTCCTCTCTTATTTTCTCCCTGACTTACTCTGTGTTAGTATGCATATGATGTATATCATTAGTTTTTTTTTTTATTTGCTTTTTGGGTCACACCCAGCGATGCACAGGGGTTACTCCTGGCTCTGCACTCAGGAATTACCCCCAGGGGTGCTCAGGGGACCATATGGGATGCTGGGAATTGAACCTGGGTCAGCTGCATACAAAGCAAGCGCCCTACCCACTGTGCTGTTGCTCCAGCCCCTCTCATTAGTTTTCTTAACTATAATTTTTTTTGCCCTTTTATTGATTTATTGTTTACAATATTAGAGAATTTCAAGACGTAGCCTAGTACTTCTCTATGTGCATAGGGCTCAATGTACCACCAGAAAATATGGTAGTTTTTAAAAATTCATTGTTAGACTTATCATTTATCTTTCTTAAAAATAAAATTATTTTTATTATGAAGCACGAGAGTTTTTCTTGAACAATGCATAGAAATATGTAAGGGGGGAGAAGGGGAGATATATGTGTTCAGAGGGAACATGAGCTTGAAAGGGCAAGCAAAGAAATGCAGAGACAAGGAAGCAAGACACTTGTTGGAAGGAGAACACGGGCTTGAAGGAACAAACCCTGAAAATTAATTTTTGAGGAACCTTCATCCTGACTTATTCTGTCGCCATATTGAACCTTTAATGTTTCTTATTTCTTTTTATAATAGAGGATTGTTTTGAAGATCTGTTATTTTTAAAGATCTTGGTGTAAAGGAAGGAGAAGGTTGATTTGCTGGAACTTTCCTTCTAGAATGCCCTGAGTGGGAGAACAGCCTGAGTTTGAATTCCCTCATTGTTCCCTTTCCTCTTCTGACTAGACCTAAGGTCTTTTTTTGGAATCATGAAAGTAGTTCCATATTAATTTTCTAGGTCAGAGGTTACCAAACTTACTTGGCATACCACCCCCTTTTCTTGGAAAAAAATTCCTCAATGACCCATGAAAATCTTTTCTAAAATGAGCAAACAGAAATCACCCCTCTTTCCCTTGCTCCTGGGACTCCTCCTCCTCCCTAGATTGTTCCAGTGCCTGACGGGGTTATTGTTCATGTTGAGAAAGATGCCCTAGGTCTGATTATGGGCATCTGATGCTTTGATAATTCACGGTGGAAACTATCTTGCCTGTGTTCCCGAGGATGGAGGCAGGGCTCTCAGCCTTCCACATTATGCCAATCCTCTCTCTGCTGGAGCAGGTTACAAGACAGGTTTTATAGCTTGAGGCACAGGCAGTTATGGAAGTAGGTGGCTAAAGGATTCTTACTGCTTTGCTATGTCCATTAAACTCTTTTGTTCCTCCCAACTTCCTCCTGTGGGAAGATGCATGGATCCTTCTCTCCTCTATGAAGGAGTTTGCTGGTGTCCTGAAGACTGGAGGGATTTCAAAATCCAAACACTTTCACTGCTTGCTTTGCTGATAGCATCACTTTGCAAAATTTCTTCATTACCTCTTGGGTTTTGTTCAGGAAATTATAAAAAGAACATGAGAGTGGCACACCAAGGCACAGAGTTTATAAGAGGAATTTTGGAAGAAACTAGTTAGGAAAGAACTTGCCACAAGGAAGGAACCTGAGGAGAAGGGTCTTAGGTCCTAAATTCTATTAAACAAAATCCCAGTGTCTGCTATCTACTCTTTGGCCCATCCAATACTAAGACTTGGAAGTATGCTTTTGCTTTGTAATTTCACTCCTGCTCTTTAAATCTACCTTGAACTTTCTCCTGGAAAGGAATCAGAGGATGCATGCTTCCATGGTTGACATCTGGCTTAGCTCTTAGGCTTGTTTTGAGTTGAAGGTAGCAGCTGAGGCTTAACACTTACGATTTGGGAAGAGAGGCCACCACCTGTCACCAATTTTTCTCAAACCGTAGAGGCTCAACATATAGAAGAATAAAAGAGAATTTTTCTTTCTATGTATTTGCTACCTTTTCTACCTATATGCTACCCAGAGTACTGAAAATTCCTGGGTAAATAATTTTCCTATTCCGTGGGATGTCTCTGTATTTTGGTCACCATTTCTTTTGAGGTGCAGAAGCTTCTTAGTTTAATGCAGTCCAATTTGTTTATGTTTGTTTCCAATAACTTAGGCAGTGGTGTTTCATCCTTAAGATGACTTTAGCATCAATGTGATTGAGGATTCTGCTGCATTTTTCTCCATGTATCTTATGTCAGAGTCCTTTGTGTCTGAACTCTTAAATGCTCACTTCTTTGCAACTATGAATTCTTCCTGAAAGCCAATATTTGGTGAACCCAATAGAATTCGAAAGTACTCTAAACTGAGACCGCCTCCTTCAGTGCAAAGATTTATACCTGGTCCTTTCAATATGATACCCAATTTATTTTTGGTTTTGGGTCATATCCTGTTGTGTTCAGGGCTTACTCCTGACTCTTCACTAAGGGGTCTCTCCTGGAGGGGTTCTGTGGACTCTATGGGATACTGGGGATCAATCTGGGTGCATTGCATGCAAGGGAAGTGCCCTATCTGCTGTACTATTGCTCTGGCCCAAATACACCCAGTTAAAAGCAAGCAAGTGGATCGTTCTATCTTTAGTGGGAAAAATCATTGGAGTCCTGGAAAACTCTGTGTCCTCCAACTTCTATTATTTGGTCTGTGAATTGAGCTGCAATATAAAGGGGTTTCCTTTCTTCACTCTGAAGAGGAACAACGGACTCAGGACAGGAAGGGACAATACTGAGAGAAACCTAAAGCACAGGGTGAAACAGAAACACCTCCTGTATCTCAGGAAACAGAAGAGATTGTAGTGGTAGGACACTGGAGAGATACAAACATTATATGGTGGTTAGGTGAAGACAGACGAGGAGCAACATTAGGGGAAATACAAGGAAAGATGGATAGAGGTACAAAGATGATGTACCAGAAATGTGCTGAAAGGAATTTACATGGGCCTTTGTGTTTGAGACCTTGCTCTATGAAGACTCTTTCATTCGGCTACCTGAGCAATATCACCAAGTTAAATTTCTGAATGTTACAGTTCTTGCATAATCTGTCTTGTATTTTACCATGTTAAATATTTTACATAATTAGACAAGGACTATCTTTTTATCCATTGCAGTACATGAATGTTGATAATTAAAAGCAGGTTTCTTATTTGTCATATGCTTTGTTGCTAGCTTTGCCTCTTTCTCTCTCTCTCTCTAGGGACATTGTCTCTATTGGTACTTAGTGTAGGTATTGTTTTTCAAGGTAAATTGCAGTTTAAGTACATTAGAGACTTGAATGGAGGTCCCCAGGACGTTTTTATTCAGGTGCTTTCAGCATACCTATTACAGATGGAGGGAGTACACAGGACCATAAACGCAAAAATGTGTTTGCCACCAGAACACTCTTTAGCAGAGGCAGGAAGCTTCTTAATTCCTTTGTCCTTTGAACTTTATTATGACTTCCAGTGACTATGAATGAAGAGAAAACTTCTCTAATTTTAAATTAAGATGGTATTGTAAATTCAGAAAGCATGTCTACATAGATATATGGTAAGTTTCCTAGGGAGAAATTCCTAGGACAGGAATGCAATAAGATGATCTTACACATTTTTATTATGGGAGTCAGGAAGGGCATTTGAGGTTTACCTTCCAACCGAAACACTGAAGACTATCAAAGGTAAGCCCTGGGGTATTTTCAAGTCAGGCAAGCTACCATAGGTAGTACCTGAGGAAGTGGGCTGGAGAGATACGACAGCAGGGAAGGCACTTACCTTGCACGTTGCGCACCTGAGTTCTTTTTAAATTAAAATTATTTTTAATTTTTAATTTTTTTTTACAGATTTATCACCTGAGTTCTATCTCTTGCACCCCATAAGGTTTTCTGAGCTCACCAGGAGTGATTCCTGAGCAGAGAATCAGGACTAAGCCTTGATCACTGCAGGGAGTAAAAAGAGAAAGTATTAGTGGATTATCTCTTTCTCTCTCTCTCTCTGTCCTTCTTTCTCTCTCTCTCTGTCCTTCTTTCTCTCTCTCTCTCTTTCCTTCTTTCTCTCTCTCTCTTTCCTTCTTTCTCTCTCTTTCTCTCTTTCTCTCTCTTTCTCTCTTTCTTTCTTTCTTTCTTTCTTTCTTTCTTTCTTTCTTTCTTTCTTTCTTTCTTTCTTTCTTTCTTTCTTTCTTTCTTTCTTTCTTTCTTTCTTTCTTTCTTTCTTTCTTTCTTTCTTTCTTTCTTCTTTCTTTCTTTCTTTCTTTCTTTCTTTCTTTCTTTCTTTCTTTCTTTCTTTCTTTCTTTCTTTCTTTCTTTCTTTCTTTCTTTCTTTCTTTCCTCCCTTCCTCCCTCCCTTCCTTCCTTCCTTCCTTCCTTCCTTCCTTCCTTCCTTCCTTCCTTCCTTCCTTCCTTCCTTCCTTCCTTCCTTCCTTCCTTCCTTCCTTCCTTCCTTCCTTCCTAAAATTGAATTACAGTGAGATATACAGTTACAAAGTTATTCAAGATTGGATTTCCGTCATATAATTGTTCCAAGACCAGTTCCTTCACCAGTGTACAATTCTCACCACCAATGTCCAAAGTCCCCTCTCCCTTCTGTGCCCTCCCAACCCCACCTCTATGGCAGGCAATTTTCTCTTTCTTGTCCTTTCCCACTCTGGTTTGTGTTTCATTCTAATTAAGCACATAAATAGCTAGTTTAAATTTTTATTGGTTTTGTCATTATTTTATTATAGAATACTTTATTATAAAATATTTTATAAAATTTATTGTTTTGTTATTTTTATAAACTTTTTTAGATTACTTAGCTTATAAACCTATTAATTCATTAGCAGTGTGGCCAGAACTAATTTTATAAATTATTAAATTGATACATTTCCCAAATACAGTTATTTTATTGACAGGAAGATAAAACATAAACACTTGGTATTTCCTCTTTGACTGATTAATGAAGTATTCATTTTCTTATGTCAATTATATTGCTAAGCATTCAATTTTAGTGATCCCTCTGTCAGTATGATACAAATAAAGTATTTGAAAACTATCTCAGAATTCTGGATTAATGTTACCTTTTCTAACCATGATGTCTATAAGATGACAAAGAACTGCAAGAAGTCTGTACTTGGTGGAAGTTGAAGCTACTCACTTCCCAAAGACAAAAATGAACTTATTTTTTTGATTTCTAGAGTGTATGTGCTTCCAATGTATTTGTGGGGTGGATTGACAAAGAGTAAAATTAGGAAGCAATTGAACTTATTTTATGAGGAGATACTTATTTTTATTCTTCAATGTGAAAGAAACTGATAACCAAGAAGCCTGGCACAATAGAAATAGTGTGACTTGTGTTCATAATTTAAAATTTTCTGTACCATAAAAAGTACCATTAAAAAGTACCATAATTAGAAACAAATGGTATTAATTGCAGCAATATGTTTCATCTAACTCCATATCTTAAGTGATAGCATTTCAATATGTATTCAGTATAGAATTATAAATGGTATGCTTTATACAAGCTCAAGACTTTTCTAAGTCTCGAATCTGGTCTTTATTTCAGAGATACAATACACCTCACTTTGGGCTAGCCGGTCCTCAGAAGGTCCATAACTGCATCTAGCAGATAGCACTGTAATCAACAGAGGAGACCTAGACTTTAAAGATGGGAAACAGTTGAGTAGATTAATGTAGTTGAATGTAGTAACTGGGTTTTTACCAGAACAAATACAGTGTTCCTATTGTTCAGGCCCTGAATTACATGTACTTGGGCATCAATCTTACTATTAGTTGAAAGATATGATAATAAAATAGAAATTGTATGGAAAAGTAAATATTAACAATATACTTAGCAGTTATAATGCTTTATTTTTGAATATATAGATTAACATATGTCTTAACATCAAAAGTGTTTAAAGTAAAAAGAATGGAGAATATTTATTTATTTATTTAGTTATTTTTTTTTTTTGCTTTTTGGGTCACACCCGGCGATGCACAAGGGTTACTCCTGGATTTGCACTCAGGAAGTACTCCTGGCAGTGCTCAGGGGACCATATGGGATGCTGGGATTTGAACCCGGGTCGGCCGCTTGCAAGGCAAACGTCCTACCTGCTGTGCTATCGCTCCAGCCCCCAAGAATGGAGAATATTTTCCTAATAGTATTTGAGTTTTTCTTTTTTTGAGGTGCTAACTGGATAGGTTTGATACTGACAAAGTAGATCTAGAAATATGGAATAAACTGACAAAGCAAATTGGAGAGAAAATGAGGGAAAGGTGGGTGGGGAGAGGGAGAAAGGAGAGAGAGAGAGAGAGAGAGAGAGAGAGAGAGAGAGAGAGAGAGAGAGAGAGAGAGAGAGAGAAGTGCTTTTCCCAGATGGCTAAGTATCTTCTTGAGATGACAACAGAGGTGTGTTATATATTAATGTAAGTATGTTATATGGTTTATCTTATTTAACACCCCTCCCTTAAGGAACTCTTATGACTCAGAATTTCCTTTAACCCCACATTACATATTGAGATACTGGGAACAGAAATTTCCCAAAGTGACTCATTTTTAAAAAAAAAAATTTTATTTTTATAAGGTTGTTCACAGTATTTCACTGCATGTAATATTCAAACACCAATCCCCCCACCATGCACATTCCCACCATCATAAGAGCAAAATGTGTGAAGATTGTTGTGTTTCATTCTGGTGCCATTTAAGCCCTTATATTAGAGATTACAAGAATGTTTATTAAACCCAAATAAATGTGTGCTACCTTTGTTACAGCAATGGGCTAGAGTATGAGAGGTTCAGGGATTCTAAAATTTATAATATGATTATACTGCAGATTCACTCATGGGTAAGGCCTATGTTGCTCTCTTCTTAGCAATTGATGAGATTATATGATGCCAGAGGCAGTTTTTGATGTGACTGACAAGCTACTGGAAAACTGGGGATCTGGGGGGAGGAGGCACAGTCCTGCTCCCAGTGAGCTTGGAGATCTCAGTCATGGTCCTGCATACCTGGGTTTTTCTGCAGGTTCCCTCATCGTTGAGTCTTATCTGAGCCTGCAGAAAGCGCCCTTGAGCATGGCTGCAGTTGAGTTCCGGAGGTTTTTGGTTCCTAGGATTCTGCTGGGGTGGGGAGGGAACAACCCACCCTCTCTGAATTGCCCCCGGTGAGACAGACTTGTGCAAGGATTCGGGAAGTTCTGTGTCACTCTCTTCTGGGAGCTTTATTTCAGAGTCTCTGGATCTTGGCCATTCATGAGATTTACATGGTGCCAGGCACAGTTTGTGGGTGTGACTGCAAAGCTACTGAAAATCTAGGGAGCTGGGGGAAAGAGGCCCAGTCCCTCTCTGAGTGAGTTTGGAAATCTTTTGACTCAGTTTTTCAATGAAAGACATAATTTGATTTCATCCAAGCAAATTGTTTCAAGGTCTATACTTAATTTCCAAATATTACTGAAATACGTGGTTGCCCCTCTGCTGTCATGTAATAGAGAAAGCGAAGCCTGCTGTTTATACATGTGACTTTCACTTAGATGAAGAGAACGGACTAATGATTAACTCTTTATGAGTAACTTAACTTAACCTGTAAGTAATGCCTAGTTAAATAGAGGAGAGACTAACAGAATCTAGAAGGGCACAATTATAATCCCCCATATTTTTAATTTTATGAGATATTGCAACCTAAAGAAAAGAAATTTTTGGATTTTCTTTGAGTTGAAAAGCAGAATAAGACATACTGTGACCCACCAAGCAAAACTCAAAGGCAGCTTATTTCTGATTTAATAGTGAAATTTTAACTTAATAAATATATTCATACATGTATTATTTTTCTGACCACACTTGGCAGTGTTTGGAAGCTACTCCTGGCTCAGTGCTTAGTGGTATTCAGGGGAACATGCCATGCTGGGGTTTGGAGCTAGGTCTTCTGCAAGACTATACAAATAGTCTGAGCACAAGTAAGGCAGGCACTCAGACTATTTGTATAGCTCTTTGGCCTATAATTTTGAAAATATTAGTTGAAAATAGTATTGAGAAACAATGCTAAGAACTATTGAAAACCATTTTGGTATGAGTAATAAGAAAAACTTCCCATAAGTTTAGCTTTCCTGAGGTGCATTTCAGTGGTGCTAAGGAAATGATCTTTTCCAAGCCTGATTATCTAGTTAGATAAGGAAAAGCATGTGACTGGGTTTGTTATTTATAGTTATTGTTTAATCCTATGATATTTTTGGAATCACTCCTCAGATTCAAGTTCTGGGACTTTTATGTGAAGATTGGACAGTAACATGAAGTCAGAGATGAGAAACCATTCCTCTGTCACAACATTCATCTTACTGGGATTGACAAATGACCCACAACTAGAGATTGTGGTTTTCATCTTTCTGTTTCTCGCATATTTGTTTAGTGTAGTTGGGAATCTGGCCATAATGGTTCTGATCTTGGTGGATCCTCATTTAAAAACAGCCATGTATTTTTTTCTTCAAAATTTTTCTTTCTTAGAACTCTCATTCACTACTTCCTGTGTCCCTGCATACTTACATACCATTTTAAGTGGTGACAAGACCATCTCTCTCGAGGCCTGCTTCATTCAAATCTTTTTTATTGACGTCATTGGGTCTACAGATTTTTTCCTCTTGGCTGTGATGTCCTATGATCGCTATGTGGCCATCTGCAAACCCCTGCATTATGTGACCATCATGAACAGGAGAGTCTGCAGGAATCTCATCCTCTGTTGTTGGGCATCTGGCTTATTGGTTGTTTCCCCACCTTTAGGACACGGCCTCCTTCTGGAATTCTGTGGTTCTGTTATTAATCATTATTACTGTGATGCTTCTCCATTACTGAAGAATTCTTGTTCAGATACTTCGCTCATAGAGCAGATGGTTGTTGCCAGTGCTGTGCTGATTTTCATCACGACTCTTGTGGGTATGGCTGTCTCCTACACCTGCATCATCAGGACGATTCTCAAACTCCCCTCTGTTCAGCAAAGGAAGAAAGCTTTCTCCACCTGTTCCTCTCACTTGATTGTGGTTTCCCTCAGCTATGGTAGCTGCATTTTTATGTATATCAAACCTTCAGCTAAGGATGATGTGGATATAAATAAAGTAGTTTCTCTTCTTTTCTATATCTATTGCCCCCTCGTTGAATCCCTTAATTTACACCCTGAGAAATAAACAAGTAAAACAATCTTTCCATGATGCTCTCAAAAGATTTGCATTTCTTTCAAAAAACCACTAGATTATCACTCTGAGAATTTAAAGGATGTCTAAAAGTATCAATATATGGTTGGAAGTCGGGTCCTGGAAGCTGTACAATCTCACAATGGTGAGATGTAAAAGAGTTGAAAGGAGCTGAGAGAGAGAGAGAGAGAGAGAGAGAGAGAGAGAGAGAGAGAGAGAGAGCTGTGGGTATGCAACATTTTCAGATGGAAAATTCCTACTTTTTGGAACTGTGTATCTCCTAATCTTCAGACTTGTCAAGCCCTTTTAGTCTTTGCAAATATAGATTAATAATAGTCTAGTGTATTGAATCTTTCCTTTATGTGTCATTACTTTGCCATTACTTTATGTGTCATTACTTTGTAACTTTCATTACTTTATGTCACATTAAAAATGTACTTTTCATTACTTTATGTCACATTACTTTATGTGTCATTACTTTGTAACATAAGTGGGACAAAACACATTTTTCTCTTTAAAATTCTTGCCCATCTCAATGAAAGGAAGACTAAATATTTTGAAAATAGCTATGTTAATATTCAACTTCCTCTTGTTAATGTCTTTCAACAAAACCTGTGTTGATCCAAAATTATAATACAGTGATGTCCCTCAATCCTTCTAATCTGAACAAAACATTGAAAAATCATTAGTATACCAAAAATATAACCACATAATCTTTAATGATACTGTATAGTCTTCTGAGTATTATTTTTAATTTTATTAGTTTTTATTGAATCACCATGAGATACAGTTACAAAGTTGTTCATTATTTTTCAGTCATACAATGTTCCAACAACTATCCCTTCTCCAGTGCTCATTTTCTGCTACCAATGTCCCCATTTTTCCTCCTGCCCACCCTTCTGCTCTGTCCCTAAAGCCTGTGCAGCCCGTCTCTATGGCAGACACATCTTTCTTTCTTTCTTTCTCTCTTTCTTTCTTTCTTTCTTTCTTTCTTTCTTTCTTTCTTTCTTTCTTTCTTTCTTTCTTTCTTTCTTTCTTTCTTTCTTTCTTTCTTTCTTTCTTTCTTTCTTTCTTTCTTTCTCTCTTTCTTTCTCTCTCTCTATCTCTCTTTTTCTTTCTTTCTTTCTTTCTTTCTTTCTTTCTTTTCTTTCTTTCTTTCTTTCTTTCTCTTTCTTTCTTTCTTTCTTTCTTTCTTTCTTTCTTTCTTTCTTTCTTTCTTTCTTTTCTCTTTCTTTCTCTCTCTTTCTCTTTCATTCTCTCTTTTTCTTTCTTTCTTTCTTTCTTTCTTTCTTTCTTTCTTTCTTTCTTTCTTTCTTTCTTTCTTTCTTTCTTTCTTTCTTTCTTTCTTTCTTTCTTTCTTTCTCTCTCTCTCTTTCTCTTTCATTCTCTCTTTTTCTTTCTTTCTTTCTTTCTTTCTTTCTTCTTTCTTTCTTTCTTTCTTTCTTTCTTTCTTTTTCTCTTTCTTTCTCTCTCTTTCTCTTTCATTCTCTCTTTTCTTTCTTTCTTTCTTTCTTTCTTTCTTTCTTTCTTTCTTTCTTTCTTTCTTTCTTTCTTTCTTTCTTTCTTTCTCTCTCTTTCTCTTTCATTCTCTCTCTTTCTTTCTTTCTTTCTTTCTTTCTTTCTTTCTTTCTTTCTTTCTTTCTTTCTTTCTTTCTTTCTTTCTTTCTTTCTTTCTTTCTTTCTCTCTCTCTCTCTCTCTCTCTCTCTTTCTTTCTTTCTTTCTTTCTTTCTTTCTTTCTTTCTTTCTTTCTTTCTTTCTTTCTTTCTTTCTCTCTCTCTCTCTCTTTCTTTCTTTCTTTCTTTCTTTCTTTCTTTCTTTCTTTCTTTCTTTCTTTCTTTCTTTCTTTCTTTCTTTCTTTCTTTCTTTCTTTCTTTCTTCCTTCCTTCCTTCCCCATTACCAGCTAATTAAAGAATATGATACAAATGAAGATGTTTTTGCTGAGATACACAAGCAATGTCTAGAAGGGTTGTGAGCTTTGTTCCTGTGGAATTGAAGTGTGTCATTTTCTCTGTACATGGGTAATGTGTTCACCCATCTGATTTTATAGTTTGCACACTTAACTACGATGGGCTGATCTTCTATCCTTATCCAGTCAACATTCCCACCAACAGTGAAAGAGCATCCCTTTCCCCCACATCCATGCCAGCACTGATTGCTTCTACTGGCTGATATTTCAATGGGAGTGTCACATCTAGTGGAATTTCGAGGCCTCCAGAGAGACACCAGGTGAGGTTTGGGGGACTTTGTAGCTGGAGATGAACCAGTTTAAGGCTTGAACCTTAAACCATGTGTTATCTGGACCACTTTGCCATTTTACCCCCTGTTTTCGCTAAGATGTTCATTTCAAGAAAGAAACTTCTAATGTCAAGAATTCTCCAGGATCCTCATCTTGTTCTGAGCATCTTGGCATTTGTCTTGGGGATAAAGAAATTTTTCTCACATGAAGAAATGTCAGGCCATGAGCTGGTCTGGAAAATCAGTGTCAATTTTTGTGGTTGCCTTCTAGAATGCCTTAGTTATGAGGATGTATAGACAGACATTCATGTCATACAGTGACCTGAGTGTCGAGGCTCTTAGACTTCTTGTTCACTAATTTTTGCTCTGTGGTGGACACCTCTGTATTATCAACTAAGCTTTCACATTCTGCTTCACATAATCTTCAATATTTTTACTTCAAAATTCATACAATTCTATCCCTTGAAGTATTGCTAGTAAATGTAAAGAGTCGAAAACATTTGAGCTTTTATCAACAGGAAAACAATTAAACATTCATGGTACATTCAAAGTACAAAATATAATACAAATAAAATTTATGCAAAATTTTTTAAAAACTTATGTGCAAACATGATCTAAAAGATAAAATAACTAAATTTATATCTTTAATAAATATATCTCATGTGTGATAAATGAAAATAAAAATGTATTTTTATGTTAATGATAACATGAGTCTGGAAGTTTAAATTAACAGTAATACTTTTGTGTAGTTTGATGGATAAGCAAAGACTGTTAGGGAAGCTCTGCCAATTTTTTGTCATGTATTTCTTCATTTATTTATTTTGATTTTTGAGCCACACCTGTCAATGTTCAGGGGTGACTCTCAACTCTTTGCCAGGAATAATTCCTGGGTGCACTCAGAGGACCATATGGGATGCCGGGGATGAACCCAGATCAGCTGTGGCAAGGCAAGTGCTCTACCTGCTGTATTACTCCTCCAGTTTCATTTCTTGATTGTTTAAATCCTGTAAGACAAGTAACTTTTATAAGTTTGTTTTTGGGCCACATCTGGCTGTGCTCCAGCATTACAAGTTTGGCTTTACACTCAGGGATCACTCCTGGCTAGCCGGGGGACCACATGAAAAGGGATTAAACACAGGTTGACTCTGTGCAAGGCACGTGTCTTGCCTACTGTACTATCTCTCTGGCCCATCAAAGTTTTTTAAATTAAAAAATAAAAATGTATTTTATAATATTTCTGTAGCACTGTAGCACTGTAATCTCATTTTTCATCAATTTGCTCGAGCAGTCACCAGTAACGTCTCCATTGTGAGACTTGTTGTTACTGTTTTTGGCATATCTAATATACCATGGGGAGCTTGCTAGGCTCTGCCATGCGGGCAAGATACTCTTTGGTAGCTTGCTGGGCTCTCCGAGAGGGGCGGATGAATCGAACCTGGGTTTGCTGTGTGCAAGGTGAATGCATTACCCGCTGTGCTATCTCTTCTCTCATATGGCTCCAGCCCATATTATTTCATATTTCAAAATTATAAATAGGTAATGCTGATGTTATAGAAGTAGAGATATACTTACACTCCACTTTCAGAATAATGCTGTGAGATTTTTCTCACACAAGGGGTGAATAACAATTTATAATTCAGATGTAAAGGTAAGATGGTATACAATTTTTAAATTTTTAGTGATATATATGATTATAGGGCTGGAGTGATAGCACAGCGGTTGGGCTTTTGCCTTCCACGTGGCCAACCCGTGTTCAATTCCTCCGCCCCTTTCAGAGAGCCCGGCAAGCTACTGAGAGTATGGAGCCCTCGCGGCAGAGCCTGTCAAGCTACCCGAGCGTATTGGATATGCCAAAAACAGTAATAATAAGTCTCTCAATGAGAGACGTTACTGGTGCTCGCTCGAACAAATTGATGAGCAATGGGATGACAGTGATATATGATTATATATATACACACATATATAAAATCACTGTGAGATAGAGCATTAGAAAACTGTTCATGATTCAGTTATACAATGTTCCAACACCCATCCCTCCAACAGTGTAATTTTCCAGCACCAGTGTCCCCAGTTTCCCTCCCACCTCTCCAAACCACTCCCCACCCGCCTGACTCTATGGCAGGTATCTCTTCTCTCTCTCTCTCTCTCTTTCTCTCTCTCTCATTTTAGACATCAAGGTTTGCAATACAGATACTGGAAGGTTATCATGCATATCCCTTTACCTACTACTTACAGCACTCAGTTCTTTTCCAGAATGATCATTTCCAACTAATGTTGTCATAATGGACAATCCTCTATCTTAACTACCCTCCATCCCCCACACCCCTGTGGTAATTTGATGGCATATGATTTAACATTCTTACTCTCCCATCATTTTTTGTTGGTAGATTATTCAAAAAGTTTACAAACTTATGCAAATTCAGCAGGAAGAATACTACTTATCCTATTACACATCAGCTTAGTTGTCTCTTGGCACTTATTTTCACATTAGTTTAAATATACTCTGAGAAGCAAATAATTTTAAAATGTGATTCATTTAAGTTACATTTATTTATAATAGTGACAATAGGGAGTGCACCCACCACCTCTTCCCAAATTTTATTTCCATTGTTCTAACCTGTCAGGAACTGGATATATCTTTCTTTGATCTTTATAACAGACTGAAGCATATTTTAAACATCCTATTCAGAGGAGACCTTAGCATATTCATTTGAGAAAAAAGAAAAGCTCCCTGGAGGTTCACATTCAGATAGTGTTAATGAGCCCTATTTGCTGAGGACTGGTCCTGACTTTTAATAGGGGATTTGGGAGATTTCAAGGAATCACTGAGGAAATGAACAGAACAAATATGGTACAAATGTGTTACAAAATGTAGAAAAACAACTCTTATGTTTTGTATTTTAGATGCTGGATATGATGTCTAGTCTACCTGAAATGTCATTTAAGTACAATGGTAGAAAGTATACATTGTTGACATAGCATTCATAACATCGTAAACCCATTATAGAACATCTAATTAACATTACTCAGTATACTCTCCAGATCCATCCACATAGTAACTAATTATATGATTTCATCTTTTCTTTGGTTACATAATATTCCATTGTGTATATTTATTCAGTTATCTGTTCTTGGGCACTTGAGTTATTTCCAGATTTTGGCCATTGTGAACAGTGCTGCAATGAACATAGGAGTACAGATGTCTTTTTTTTTGCATTGTTTTTTTTGGGATCCTTGGTGTATATTGCATGAAATGCAATATCTGGGTCATACGGAACCTCAATTTCTAGTGTTTTTTTTTTAACAGTGTCTATATTGTTTTCCCAAAAGCTTTACCAGTCAACATTCCCACAAACAGTGAAAGAAGTTCTCTTTCCACCCTACCTCCTGATCAGTACTAGTTGTTTGGTTTTAGTTGAAGCATGCCAGTCTCTCTGGTGTAAGGTGGTATCTCATGGTTTGCAATTACCTGATAATTAGTGATGTGAGCATTTTTTCATATGCCTTTTGACCATTGTATGTCTTCTTTGAGGAAACTTCTGTTCATCTCTTCTTCACATTTTTTAAAATGAGGTTTGATTTTTTTCTTGGGTATTTAGTACACCACTCCTTTATATCACTGATGTACTATGTATATTACTGATGTAGTCAGATCCCTTTGACCCCTGCTCCCCATTGCTTTCCATCTATCTCTTCTTCCCTTTTTGGTTTCCTTCCTTTGTCCTTTTCCTCCCTACATTTCAGGGCCAAGGGTGATTTAGGCATTTAAAAAATCAATTAATCAATTAACTAATTACTTAAAATTAATGTTTATAAAGTTGTTAATATAATTTATTACATTCAATATTCCAGCACCAAATTCCACCATCATTAAACCTTCCCACCACCATTATTTTAGATTTTTCCACCACCACACAAGCCTGCCTCAAAGGCAGATACTAAATAATTTATTTTATATTGCTTGTTATGAAAAATCCACTAACAATGATCCAAAAAGTTTTCTTAGAGGTAAGTGTGTGAAAATTGTTGTATCTCACCTTGGAGCCACTAAGCCCTTGCATAAGAGATTACTGACATGTTATTACAGGTTGAGCCTTGTGTGCTAATATATATATATATATATATATATGTGATTGAGACCAGTTTTATTCTACTTTACACCACATCAAATGTAGTGTGCTACTCTTGGTACATCAGTGGCATAGAGTATGAGATGTTGCTCCAAGAATTCTAAAATTCAATAGGGTGACAGAGTTGGAGTTAAATTTTTAACTGGATGGTGACCTTGGGGTCTGGAGGCATCTCTGCAGCTTGTGGCTCTCTTCCAAGATTTATTTGAGTCTGTGGATCATGGCCACTAATAAGCTTAAATGGCACCAGAGGAAGTTTGTGAGTATGACTGCCAGGCTGGCAGAAGAACAGGAAGATAGGGGGAGATCACCCATTCCCGACTCTGTGAAAACCTAGAGATTTCTTCACAAAACCCATATACCAGAGCTTTTCAGCAGATTCATCCTCATGTGTGAGGGGCTCCTCCTGAGCCTGTGGAGATTGGCTGTGATTATGGCAATGATTGGGTTCTGGAGGTTTTTCAGCTGCTGGGGCTCTGTTGAGGTGGGTTCTGGGTTCACCTGCTTACCCGCCCAGGTGCCCCAGGTGAATTCAGCCTGTTCACATCTGTTCTTTTGAACATTGCATTCCCTCATCCAGTTAGTCTAATACCACACATAAGTGAGATTATCCTGTATTTGTTCTTCTTTTATCTTACTTTATTTAACATATCTTCCGGTTCCATCAATGCTGCAGAAAATTGCATGATTTCATTGTTCTTTATAGCTGTGTAGTATTTCATGTAATAATTAGCATGCAAATTAGCATGTAAATAAAAATTTGTCATCAGTGTGTAATTTGTGGGAAAACCTGATTATATTTATGGTTCATTTCTACTCTCAGTTTCAGGCACTGTAGAGGCTTTGGAAATATGCCCTCAGATTAAGGAGAGCTAGCATACTCCAACAGAGTTGAAAAGAATGATTAAAATTGCTGAAGAAACAATCCTTCAGATTGGAGTTTCTGTGCTCCCTTGAAACTTTTACCATCTCTGAATCTTTAATCCAATCAATTTTCAGTATTCACTAGAGATTAGATTTTCATATGGGTACAAAATTAGAATGCAGTGATATTTTCTTGTCCCTTTTTATCTTGATGCATTAGAAATGAAGATAAAACAAAGTGGTGGGGCTGGAGCAATAGCACAGTGGGTAGGGCGCTTGCCTTGCACCGGGCTGACCCAGGCTGACCCAGGTTTGATTCCCAGCATCCCATATGGTCCCTTGAGCACCACTAGGGGTAGTTCCTGAGTGCAGAGCCAGGAGTAACCCTTGTGCATTGCCGGGTGTGACCCCCCCAAAAAAGCAAAAAACAAAAAAAAAAAACAAAAACAAAGTGGTAAAAGTGCCATCAATGCAAGAAGTGTAACTTCATAGCCTTTAGAGTTACAGATTTACCCTTCCTCTAGCGATTGTTTTAAGACTATCTAGAAAATTATGTTTGAGAAGCACAAAATTCATTGGGTTAAATGTCAATTCATTGTAAAAATAAGGGCCAGTGAATCTTATAGCTGGTAAAATGATTTGTGGTAATTGGATGTTTTATTTGTCCTTTTAGATTTTATGGGTGATGGATTAAAGACCAGTTACTGTCTGATTACAACTAAGCAATAAACTCAAGTGGGAATAGCCACCTGATCTATCCAAACTTTCAAAACATAGCTGCATTAAAATATTTTAAGAATGTAGATTTAGTTGATTTATATATAGCAGTTAGTAACAGAAATATGGGTTAAGGAAAAAATAGTATCTAGGGATAGAAGGAATAGCAGAATTTTTGGTGCTTGATGGTTTAACATAACTTTATTGGGTACTTTATGTGAGTTCAAAGTGTGGGAGTGAGACACTTACGTTTAGTGACTGAGAACTGCCTCCTTGGACCACAGTCAAAGTGGCTCATTTAATGCAGAGCTGTTAACATACTTAAAGAACATCTGAGGGGGTTAGATGTATAGAACTGCACATAGGTCTGATTGATCATTTACAGAGGTAAAACGTATTGATGGAGGCAATTCTCTTGGGGGAATTAACTGAAGGAGACACTCTGTTGTAAATTACAGTTTTCTTCTTTCTCATATTCCATAAATATATATATACACATATATACATGTATATATAATATCACTTTAAAAATCCACCCACTAATCATTAATGGACACTTTTTATCTTACCACATCTTGGTTTTTGTAAAAATCTTATGAACATAGGTTATCAATATATTTTTCTGAATATTTATCTTTTCTTTGAAAGTATACTCAGAAATAAACTTGTTGAGTCATATGCAACTTGATTTCAATTTTCAGGACCCTCCCAAGCAGTTCTTAGGGGACTCAGGCCCCACTCCTGGCAGTACTCAGCCAACTGGGACGAGTGGCCTGAGGATGCAGAACTGTTCAGGCCCTACAGTGCTAGGTCCACCAGAACTGCCGTGTGTGTGCTGGGGGGATCTCCAGGGTCACACCCAGCGGCCCAATAGTGCCACGGATCAAATTTGGGTCCTGCATATTTTGCATGTATCCCAGATTATTGAACTCTCTCTTCCCCACTCTTGGAACATTTTGAGGAACCGTGATACTGTTTTTCCTGGAAATTGCACCAATTTACATTCTCCTCAGCAGTGTAGAAGTATTCCCCTTCGTTTATATCCGGCCAACACTTGTAATCTTGTCTTTTTGTTAATAGTCATTCTAACAGATGTTCGAGATAACTCACTGATTTTCACTGATTTTTATTTTATTTTATTTCATTTTTCTTTTAAAAAAATTTAATTGAATCACCGTAAGATAGTTACAAGTTTTCATGTTTGGGTTATAATTACACAATGATCAAACACCCATCCCTCCACCAAGGTGGTGCACATTCCCCACTACCAATATCCCAGGTATACCCTTCCTTTCCCACCCTCCCCCTGCCTCCATGGCAGACAATATTCCCCATAATCTCTCTCTCGACTGATTCCTCCAGCCATCATTTTCTTAATGATTCCTTCTCTATTCCTCCTCTGTAGATAATTTAAAGAGTTTCTTATAACAATATAGTTTGATTGTTATATTGTTTCTTTTTTAAAACTCTTTATTAAGAAAGAGTTTCTTTCTTAAAACACAACCTCATGCCTACATGTTTGATTTTCTTTTTAAAAAAAATTTACTTATTTTTTAATTAGTGAGTCACAGTGAGGGTACAGTTACAGATTCACACATTTTCGTGCTTGTTTTTCCCTCATGCAATGTTTGAGAGCCCATCCCTCCACCAGTGTCCATTCTCCACCACCAATGAATCCAGTATCACTCCCACCCCCCCAATTCCATCTCCCACCCCACCCCTACTCTGTGGCGGGGCATTCCAATTTGATATCTCTCTTTTCTTATGGGTGTTGTGGTTTGCAATAGGGGTATTGAGTGGTCATCCTGTTCAGTCTACTTCAGCACGCATCTCCCTTCCCGCGTGGGATCTTCAATTATATTTTGCTTGGTGTTCCCTTATCTATCTGGGATGACATTCCCCCAGTGAACTCACTGATTTTTATTTGCATTTAAAATGGACTCTGAGTACATTTTAAGTGTTTTAGTATGTATACATCTTTGGAAAGGATGTCCTTTCTCAGGTTATGCACAATTTTTCATCTGTTGATTATATTTTGCTATTGAGATGTATGAATTCTTTATGTATTTTAGGTGTTAATTCTTTATCATATATTTTACCTATTCTGTAGGATTCTTTTTATATTGGGAATGGTTCTCTTAGCTGTGTAGAAGGATTTTTTGGAAGAGGGGCATGCCTGCAGGTGCTCAAGGTTTGCTTCTGGCTCTGTGCTCAGGGTCGGACTGGGGGACCAGATAGGTTGGAAATCCAACCTGGATTGTCTGTAAGCAAGGAAAGACCTGTACTATTTTTACACATCCACTATGTAGAAGATTTTCAGTTAGATGTAGTCCCACTTTCTGCTTTTCCTCTCTTTGCTTTCTATAAAATTAAAATAGAATTGTGAAAACTGTGCCAAGGAACTTTTTGCATATTTTTCTTCTTGGAACTATATGGTTTTATGTCTAAAATTCCAGTCTTTTAGAAATTTTAAGTTAATTTTTTGAATGTTGTAAGATAAGGGTTTAGTTTATTTCTTTTTCCAAGTGTCCTTCCAGTTTGGCCTACACCACTATTGACGAGACTATCCCTGTCCCATTGTATATTCTTGACTATGTTTCTGGCAAGCTACCGAGAATTTCCTGCCCACGTGGGAGAGCTTGGCAAGCTCCCTGTGGCATATTCATATGTCAAAACTAGTAACAATGATGGGTCTCATTTCCCTGACCCTGAAAGAGCCTCCAATGCGACACCATTGGGAAAGACGAGTAAAGAGAGGCTTCTAAAATCTCAGGGCTAGGACAAATGGAGACGTTACTGAGACTGCTCGAGAAAATCGATGATCAATGGGATGATGATGTTAATGATGATGATGATGATGATGTTTCTGTAAATTTATCACATTTCTTGTCTCTGTTAGATGATACATGTCTCATTTTATTTACATGATACATTTTTTTGATTATTACTACTCTGTATATGGCTGCCATATTTTTAACACTAAAATGATTTTAAAATAGAAAAAAATATGTTATAATCATTAAGGGAAAGGATAGTTGGTAAAAAAAAAAAAACAACCCTACAATACCCTTCCTCAGACACCAGAATTGTAATAACAAGATCTGCCTATTATCTGGAAAGAAATTGACAAGCTCTTCTAGAGAATAGATGATGCATGCTCAACTCATGCGGTATTAATGCGAACAAGACAAGTACTGTTAAGAGGTGACAATTAGGGTGGTAGAGATGGTACAAGGGTTGAGATACTTGTCTTGAATGCATCAAGTGCTGTTCAATCACTGGTCTTGAGCAACATGAAAGGTAATGTTTAAGCACAGGACTCAGAATAGCCCTGAGTAATGTCAGGTATGCCCTCTAAAATCCAAGACCCCCAAACAAAGAAAAAGAAATGTAGAATTAAGGCTACAAAGACACACAAGGTTGGAGCTCATGCTTAGAAAAGTCATTGTCAAAAATAATATCAATTTACTAATGATCAAAAAGTATTAGCAAACTGGATAGAGAAATCCTTTGCATGATTAAAGAAAACCTACAGTTAACATGATAGTGGAGTATCCAATATAGGCTTATATATTTTATTGCTATGTTAATAAAGAAGATTAGTATATAATTTTATGCAAAATGTAAGTAAACACATGCAATATTTTTCACTTATATGTGTGTGCTTATAAACATAGCCAACATTTCCATTTTTCCTTTTAAAAAATTTATTAACATAGTCATATTAACTTTCAATGAAAGGTACAAAAATAGTGATGATTATTTTCTGTTGGAGTTTCTTAAGTTTTCCAGCTATCCTTACTTACTTTTGAATTTTTCTATTAAATATGCACTGCACATATAATTTTAAGTAAGAGTGCCGTCTTCTTACATTACTTATTGCTTAAACTATGTGTGAATAATAAGAAATATTTCTGATTTGTAATTAGAATCATAATTTTCTATGCCTCAATTGGGCTTGTTGGTATTATTGCTTCTTTTACTCTCTAAGGACTTTAGCCTCTAGTGCATGGGCTGGGATTTCATTTGTTTAATAAATTACATTTAAAATTCACCAGAGATTTTTGATTCAGAACCCCTATTCACCTTTTTATTCAGTTTTTCTTGTTTATGTACTAAAGACTTTGAAGAAAAAAAAATCGAGTCTTTAGTGTAAAATCTATTTGTCCACAGAAAAACAGGGTACCCAGTTGTACAAAGCTAGAAAGGCTTCTGAACTATTTCCTGTGTTTGAACTTCAATATCTTTAATTATAGAGAAATATTTCTTTTTTAAAACTATTTTTATTTTAATGAATTATCGTAAGATACAGTTATAGACACAATTTTTTGTGATTATGTTTCAATCAAACAATGGAGAAATATTTCTTAATTTTAAAATATGATAGATTGTGTACCTTAAGGTTCAGAAAACATGCACAATTTCTAGCACATATAGATTTTAAGGACAGGATGTAAGAATATGATAAGTTGCTTTTACTGTGATTTTTTTCAACTGGAGATTCTGTGAATTCATTTGAGATATATCTTCCAAGTGAAACACTAAAGAATGTCAATTGTAAGTACTGGGTGTTTTGTTAGAAAGATAGCTCTTTATTGATACTGATTGAGAAGATATTTGTATTTTTTGTGTATAGTACTTTTTATAGAGTATGCAATTTTTAACTCTAAGAATGGCAATTTGAATTACTAGTTCAAAATTTATTTTTTGTACTTAAAGAGGATAGTAATTTCTGGAGCAATAGCACAGCATGTAGGGCATTTGCTTTGCATGCAGCTGACCCGGGTTCTATTCCTCCATCCCTCTCCGAGAGCCCGGCAAGCTACCCATGTGTATTGGATATGTCCAAAACAGTAACAATAAGTCTCTCAATGAGAGATGTTACTGGTGCCTGCTAGAACAAATCGATGAGCAACAGGATGACAGTAATATCCTGGTCTGGGCTGCAGACATAGTACAGAGGGTCGGGTGCTTACCTTGCATGTGGATGATCTGGGTTCAATCCCTGGCATCAAATAGAGTCTCTAGAATCTCACCAGAAGTGATTCCTAAGATCAGAGTCAAGAGTAAGGGCTTGACCACTGTCAGGTGTGGTCCCAAAACAAAGAATAAAAAAGGGAAAAAACTTTGGTGATATAGTAGTGTGGAGACAAGGTTAAAGTAGGGAAAAGGTCAAATGGGGAGTCTATTAGTTCAGAGTTCGGTAATGAGTTTTAGATGTCTGCGTTTAAATAAAATGTCTGTATTTTTAATGTAGACAAAAATAGTGCTTTATAAAGTAAAAATTTTAGAGTAGGTCCTCACGCTAAAAGTTTTAACACAACAAAAAACTAACTTAAAAAGAAATGGAAAACAATGCTTAAGAAGAAAATTTTCCTGGGGAGTAATATACAGTGGGTAGGGTGCCTTGCACAGCTGACCTAAGTTCTGTTCCTCGTATTCTGTCCCTCGTACCCCATATCAACCTTGGAACCCTGTCAGAAGTGATCTGTAAGCACAGACGAGGAGTAAGCCCTGAGTATTATTGAGTGTGGCCCCAAATCTACCCCTCCCCAAATTTTTTTTCTATTTGAAAAGATGTTGATGGAAAACTGGAAATTAAAATGGGTGGAAAATAATTCTTGGAAGGAAATTGGTGCCAAGGATCAAAGGGAGAAGGAAGATCTAACAGTGGAAAAGAGAGGTGGCTCTTTAGTAAAGAAATTATTCTGTAAGGATTGGGCTTGAATTGGAAATTGTAGATTTAAGATGTTTGTGGTTGATTCAATCTTCTTTAAATCCATCTTATATGTAAAAAATATAACAATCTGCAATCACACTCAATACAGTGTACTGGGAAAGAGCTTATTATACAAGGAGTGGGGATTGGGGCAAGGGAAGTAGGAGGAGAGATTCTATAAAGGATATGATAAAGTCAATGACAAACTGAGATATGGGTGGTATATTAGGTAAAATTATCTTTTAGTGTTACATTTTAAACTGGTCCATTTACTACTTATAATAAACTCATATATTTAGTTTTCAATGGCTTATTTGATTGTTTTTATATGACTTATAATTGTTACTTGATAATCATTGTGCTAGGAATTTCAGGCCTTTCTTCAAGCTAGTTTCTGTGGACTTTGTGACAAACCCCATTGTTTATCTTAAGATTTCCTAACTTTCTGAAAGAATAGGATTTTACAGTTCATCTTATTCCTACTCTGATTTAGTTCTAGATCAGGCAGTTTTTGAGGGTTTTCTGGCTTATTTTAGTGGGAAATAAGTCAAAGTCCAGGCTGTCAGTGAGCTAATAGCTGTAGGATGCCTTTTAGTAATTTCAATAGTCTTAGGAAATGTAACCATATATATTGTAATACATGTAATAAATTGTAATATGTATTATAATAAATATATAATCATATATTAAGACTACTGACACACACATATATACACATATATAGAAACACACATCTTTATACAAAGAATACAAAATGTAAAAATATGTGCATACATTCACACAGGTATACATGTACATCTGTATACATAGATGTGTATTTACTTTCATCTAAAAACTTTAAAAATGATAAATTCACACTGATTTCTTGAATTCTTATCCAGACACTCAGTTTTTTTTCTTGTTTTCCAGTCTATGTTTGTTTTCCTTAATTCTTATTTTTCTTAGTTCTTGCTTTCCCAGTGCCTCCTTTTATCTGATTTTCCTATTTTTCCTAGTTCTTTCCTCTTTCCGCATGGCAGAGCCTGGCAAGCTCCCCGTGGCATATTCGATATGTCAAAAACAGTAACAACAAGTCTCACAATGGAGACGTTACTGGTGCCAGCTCGAGCAAATTGATGAACAACGGGACGACAGTGCTACAGTGCTTTCCTCTTTATTTTACTTATATTTATTTTCCCTTATTTTCCTATTTTTCCCTAGTTCCTGTTTTTTCTTGTTTCCTCTAGTTCTTGTTTTCCCTAGTTCCCTAATTGCCCCAGTTTCCTAGTAAAAACTCTGTCAATTAACATCTATTAATTTCCTCAGTTTTGTAGTAGGTTCAAAATATTTTAGGGTAGCTTTATCTGTGGCAATATGAAATAATAAACCCTCTTTAAAAACCCAGGATTTAATTTTAATTCATCCTACGTTTCCTAGATTAAGATCGAGGGGACTATATTTAGACAATAAGGTGCATGAACTTGGATTAATAATTTCTTTTTAATAATTTAGTAAAGTTAGTAATTAGCAATTTCACTATAAGGGAGGGTGTAAAATTCACTTGAAATTTAAATGTGTTGATTTATCTTTTAATTTTTTTTTCTGTTTCAGTTCCTCTTTTATTTTAAAAGTTTAAATTGATTTTGTTTTTGAATATTCATAATAAGTTTAGAAAGGCCAAAAACTATAGGACAGCTCTGTGAACCTATAGAAAGGCACATGAAGGAGTGTGAATCCCTAATGGAAAGGTTTAGTTAATTTCTATAATTAATACTGGAATGAAGCATAAATGCATGCTGAGGATATTATTATGGAATAGAAGAAGAAATCAATGATGTAAAATTAGAGACGGAACCATGTTATGTGATAAGTTTCTTCTTGAAATGATTAAAAATTGACTTAGAAAATAGGTAAAATCTTGAAGTCATTACTTCCTGAGATGTATGATTAGCATTTTACATGATTTATTTTAAGACTTGCAATTACAGTAGCAACAAGTCTCACAATGGAGATGAGCAACGGCAGGACAGTGCTACAGTGCTACATAACCTAATCTTCAGATTCGGAAATTGGTGGCTTCGGTAGGTTAAATGCTTTCCAAGATTACTTATGTAGCAAGTAACAGATACATGAGCTGAAACTGGCTTCTATTTCCCTATGATACAATAGAGTTTCTGAGGTAAATTCAGAGAAGTTGATGGCACCATTTTATTTAAATTTATAGAAAGAAGAGCATGCAAACAGGTTTGTTATCTATAGTTAGTATTTGATCATGTCATATTTTCACATAATTCCCCAGATCCAAGTTTTGTGACTTTTATGTGAAGATTGGTCAGTACCATGAAGTCAGTGATGAGAAACTATT
Organism: Sorex araneus; assembly: GCF_027595985.1. Lineage (NCBI taxonomy): Eukaryota > Metazoa > Chordata > Mammalia > Eulipotyphla > Soricidae > Sorex > Sorex araneus. The sequence goes on from NC_073303.1 coordinate 220,262,051, forward strand.
CCTCTGTCACAACATTCATCATTCTGGGACTGACAAATGACTCGCAACTAGAGATTTTGATTTTTATCTATCTGTTTATCTCATATTTGTTAAGTGTAACTGGGAATCTGACCATAATAGTTCTCATCTTGGTGGATCCTCATTTAAAAACAGCCATGTATTTTTTTCTTCAAAATTTCTCTTTCTTAGAAATCTCATTCACTACTGCCTGTGTTCCAAAATACCTGCATATCATATTAAGTGGGGACAAGACCATCTCTGTCAAAGCTTGTTTCAGTCAAATCTTTTTTATTATCCTCTTTGGAGCTACAGACTTTTTCCTCTTAGCCGTGATGTCCTATGACCGCTATGTGGCCATCTGCAAACCCCTGCATTATGTGACCATCATGAACAGCAGAGTCTGCAGGATTCTCATTATCCTTTGCTGGGTATCTGGTTTATTAATTATACTCCCACCCCTTCTCCTGAGCCTTCGTCTGGAATTCTGTGGTTCTGTTATTGACCATTTTTTATGTGACGCTTCTCCACTACTGAAGAATTCATGTTCAAATACTTGGTTCATAGAGCAGCTGGTTGTTGCCTGTGCTGTGCTGACTTTCATCACAACCCTTGTGGGTGTAATTATATCCTACATCTGCATCCTCAGGATGATCCTCAGACTGCCCTCTGTCCAGCAAAGGAAGAAAGCTTTCTCCACCTGTTCCTCTCACTTGATTGTGGTTTCCCTCAGCTATGGCAGTGCCATTTTTATCTATGTCAAACCTTCAGCTAAGGATGAAGTGGCTATGAATAAGGCAGTTTCTCTGCTTGCTACATCTATTGCCCCTCTGTTGAACCCCTTCATTTATACCTTGAGAAATAAACAAGTCAAAGAATCTTTTCATAACACTATGAAAAGATTTGTATTTAATTCAAATCAATAGTAATGTAAAATATTGTGAACTTGGTAAAATAAGTGTTTTCACTGGAATATGACTCAGAATTGAAGTTATAAGATTGACATAGAATAGTTTCTCATTTACATTTCACCCCTTTTTTCATTTTGGTACTGTATATACTATACTGTTAATGAGGCTTTGTGCATAAACTGTTCTAACATTCATCACCAAAGTGCACAGTTCTTTCCCTGGCTTCATACTGGTTAACTCTTGTCTAAAAATATTGTGTACATAAAGAATTTTATGAGACTAAGTGGGTGAGAGGGCACATTTACATAGTTTACTATTGTGTATTTTCTAATTGCATTTTATTATTATTGTTGTTAGACTCTTTCTGTTAACATATAAATCAAATTTTATCCAGAATACGAATTTATAGGCAGAAACATAGTATCTCTAGGGTTTGATTCTAGCCTATGTATCAGGCATCCTAAGGGTTCTTGGTGTTATGGGGACTATTCTGTTTTGACAAGCTTTTAAAGTTGAGACTGTCAAAGATTGCTGAAGGAACCATTATTATGTAGCTTGACATTTTTCTACTCCCTTGAAACTATTATCCTTTTATGTATTCAATTTGCAATGCAATCAACTGTGTAAAGTCTTTTCCACTGTTCATCAACCATTAGACATACGTAGAAAGGTTTCTCCCCCTTCTTCCTTCCTTCCTTCCTTCCTTCCTTCCTTCCTTCCTTCCTTCCTTCCTTCCTTCCTTCCTTCCTTCCTTCCTTCCTTCCTTCCTTCCTTCTTTCCTCCCTTCCTATGACAACTGGGGCTTATTCCTGGCACTGTGCTTGGGGATCACTCTTGGCAATGCTGTGTGGACCATGTGCGGTGCTGAAGACCAGAACCACTATTTGAACCCTGTTCTATTTCTCTCTGGCCCTCTTTTTCTTGCAAGGCCTCTTGAGTCAAAGTGTCTTCTCTTTTCATGAGGATACGTACAGATTTTCAGGTAATGAAAACCTGTCAGTTCAACCACACACTCAAAAAAATATGTACCTGTACTATATTAGATTATAATATTAAGTGTCCTTTCCTATCGATGTATTAAAATTAAGAAAAAACAGTAAAGGAAGTGTAGATCATAGCCTTTATAGTTATTTATAGATTTCATTTTTTGAGGTGTGGGGAGGAACATACTCAGTGGTGCTCAGGGCTTAACTCTTGCCTCTGTGCTCAGGGATCATTCCTGGCAAGCCTTGAGTGAGAATATAAGGTAATGGGGATCAAACCTGGGTTGTTTTATGAATTAATTATAATAAATTAATTATATAATGATATATAAACATAAAATTATAATCACAATAAAATTATAATATACATTATATTATAATGAGAATATAATTATAATAAAATGAATAATATATTAATTATAACATAATATATAATTATATTATACAATCATAATATAATTATATTAATTATAATTAATAAAAATTAATTACAATAATTGCACAATGCCCTTGTGCAAGGGCGTTGACCTGCCTGTTTACTGTGTCTCTGGCTTCTACAGTTACAGATTTACTTTTTCCCTATTGGTCATTTTAAGAACATCTAGAAATCTGCATACAACATAAAAATTATGGCTTTAAAGCATCAATTTTGGGGGTTGGAGCCACGGTACAGTGGGGGAGTCTGTTTGCCTTGCACATGGCTGGCATGGATTCAATCTCCAGCATTCCATATGGTCCATGAGCACTGCCAGGAGTAATTCCTGAGTGCAGAACCAGAGGTAACTCCTGACATTGCCAGGTGTGACCCAAAAAAGCCAAAAAACTAAACAAAAAAGCCCAAACAATCCTGCTTCACACACACACACACACACACACACACACACACACAGTTTTTAGTTACCACTCTTAGGCTAAATATATTATGCATACAGAAAAAGCTCAAATTCTAGATTTAAATGTAGCACTGTCCTCCTGTTGTTCATCGCATTGCTCGAGCGGGCACCAGTGACATCTCCATTGTGAGACTTGTTACTGTTTTTGGAACCTGGGTCTGCCACGTGCAAGGCAAACGCCCTACCTGCTGTGCTGTAGGGCAAGTCCAGGCAATGCCTGGGTCCCACAGGGACCACTTTCAGCAGGGCTATAAAGAAGAGGCTTCAGAGTCCTGGGGCTAGAGCCCAGGGCATAGAGTCACAGCCCCAGCTCAAGAATTTTCTATTTAAGTTTTTCAAGCATCCACTATGGTTCCTCTAACCTCAGAAGCGAGTGAAGATTTCTAATGGATCTCCATTGCCTAAGTACTTTCCCAGTATCATGTTTTAATACTGTTAAAACAAACGCTGTATGACAACTAACACCAGTTTCAGTGGGGGAATCATTTTCTTAGTTTTAGATATGACCAGGGGTCAGCTGGTTGTTTCTCATGTGGATTTTCCATTTCCATTCCTTTATTTATCGTGTGTGTGTGTGTGTGAGATAGGTTTTTTTTTTTTTTTTTTTTTTTTGCATTTTGGGTCACACCCGGCAATGCACAGGGGTCACTCCTGGCTCTGCACTTAGGAATTACCCCTGGCGGTGCTCAGGAGACCATATGAGATGCTGGGAATCAAACCCGGGTTGGCCGTGTGTAAGGCAAACGCCCTACCTGCTGTGTTATCACTCCAGCCCCATGTGTGTAATAGTTTTTGTTAAAGAATTTCACCTAAAAGAAATGTGAGAGGAGAGAAAGGAAGAGAGATACATTTTCAAGAGAGCAAGTGCTTCTCCAGAGCAGAAAATAAAATTCCCTTTAATGAATAGTGACAGGTCGTAGAATCATATGAACGCTCAGAGCAGGGCGCAGCGCACCGTGCCCCACATCAGAAGGTGCCAGCTGGGAGCGTTCTGTGGGCTCCGCAGTGCGCAGGGCAGGGGCTCCGAGCACCCAGAGGTTCCCTCTTCAGGCTCCGCCCCTCAGTTGGTCCAGAGGGTGCAGCGGGGTGGGCGAGAATGCTGGGCGCCAGGCTCACTCAGGCGGGGTCGCGGGGTGAGGGGGCTCCTTGGCCAGGCCCCTGCCCCTCCACCCCCTGGAACCTGGGTTCACCTTCCAGCGTCCGCGCAGCTGCTTCCCGGAAGGTGATGCTCCCCAGAAGCTACACTGGAGACCAAGCCCAGTGGGCTGAAGCTGCGCCTCTGAACAGAGGCCGCACCCCTGCGCTGCCTCCCTCCCAGGACACCAGCCCCTCACCAGCCTCCGACCCCGAGATTCAGGGTGGGATATGTCTCGGGCGCCCTCCGTGGTTGATGGAGTCTTCTCAGCTCTGCCCTCCTGGCGGGCTCCCTCACACCCCAGGTTGGCCGGCTGCTGGCACACTGACTCAAGCTATCTTGCAAGAAAAAGAAGGCCAAAAAGAAACAGGACAGGGTTCAAATAGTGGCTCGGGTCTTCAGCACTGCATATGGTCCCCTCAGCATTGCCAAGAGTGATCCCCAAGCACATTGCTAGGAATAAACCCCAGTAGAGGAAGGAGGGAAGGAAGGAAGGAAGGAAGGAAAGAAGGAAGGAAGGAAGGAAGGAAGGAAGGAAGGAAGGAAGGAAGGAAGGAAGGAAGGAAGGAAGGAAGGGAGAGAGAGAGAGAGAGGGAGGGAGGAAGGAAGGAAGGGAGGAAGGAAAGAAGAGAGGGAGGAAGGAAGGAAGGAAGGAAGGAAGGAAGGAAGGGAGGGAGAGAGAGAGGGAGGGAGGGAGGGAGGAAGGAAGGGAGGAAGGAAAGAAGAGAGGGAGGAAGGAAGGAAGGAAGGAAGGAGAGAAGGAGGGAGGGAGGGAGGGAGAGAGTTTGTCATTGTTTTATACTGTCTATTCTTTTGTTTGGCCTCTGTGTGCCATAAATACTAACAGGTAGGAGTACACCAGATGGGTTGAGAATGTGATGTAGAAGACAACTAAGCTCAACTAACACAAAACATTAACCCAGAAGGCTTAAGTAGCAGCAACTGCTAAGTCCTTCTCAGACAAGGACTTAACATCTCCATGGTGAAATAGTGAAATAGTGAAATGTCTCCGTGGTGAAATGGTGAAATAGGGCTGGAGCAATAGCATAGTGGTGGGGCATTTGCCTTGCACGTGGTGGACCCGGGTTCGATTCCTTCGCCCCTCTTGGAGAGCCTGGCAAGCTACTGAGAGTATCTCGCCTGCACAGCATACCCTGGCAAGCTCCCCGTGGCATATTAGATGTGCCAAAAACAGTAACAACAAATCTCACAATGGAGATGTTACTGGTGCCTGCTTGAGCAAATCGATGAGCAACAGGATGACAGTGACAGTGATGGTGAAATAGAACAATTTTCACAAAGATTCTTTTACTGGAGTATTTTTTTTAGCATTCCATTAGCCATTTAGTGGTAACAAGCGACACGAAATAAATTGTTGTGGCTTCCCATAGTGGGTAGCTTGAGGGGTGGTTGGAAAAATGAAGAAAATGGTGCAGGGACAGTAATCCTGCTGGTGGGTTAGGTGTTCGAATATTGAGTACAGATTATCATGAACAACCTTGTAAGATTATCATGAACAGACTATCATGAACAACTTCGTAAGTCACAGTGTTTGAATAAAGTAAGAAAATTTTAAAAAAATTAATTATCTAATTAAAAAACCTAAATTTTTTTTAATTGAACAAATAAATATATGGGTGTGGTTATTCAGTATTTGTCATTATCATTCTGACTTATTTCACTTAATATGATACTCTGTAGTTCCATCTATGTTCCAGTAAACTGCATGATTTCAGTTTTTCTTAAATTTGCATAGTGCTCCAATGTATATACCACAACTTCTTTATTCATTTATCATTAGATATAGAGTTGTTTCCATAGTCTAGCTATTGTAAAACTAAAGAGAGATAAACAGACGCTTCCCCAAAGAAGCTATATGATTGTCCGTAGGCATATGAAAAAGTCTTCTTCTTCACTAATTATCAGGGAAATGCGAGTCGAAAGCAGAAGTGAGTACTCTTACAACAGTGGGAATGGCAGAAGCCAAAGACTGGAAGCAACCAGTGATGGTGGGGATGCAGTGAAAGAGGAACCCTCATTTACTACTGATGTGAGTGCTTTCCTGTTCAGTCTCTGTGTAAGATGTGAAATTTGAGAAAAGAATGGAATGCTCACATGAGTCAGCAATTCTATTTCTTGACATCTATTCATTTGAAGAGATACATGTTCACCTATGTTCATCCCGGAATTTTGGCTCTAATCCTGACTTCCCTTCATAACAACTTTTTTTTTTCTTCTGACTTTCCTTCATCTTCAGGCTCTACTTCATCTCCAAGCTTTCCTGGTTTCTTTTCTTTCTATTGTAGACTTTCTCCAGTGTGACACTATCCTCATATCCCTGTCTTGTGAGTATCCTCACAGATTTCTCCTCCTTTTCTAGCACTCACAGAGTACAAGGAACAGACACAACAGACCACAGAGCCTGGGCATCCTGTGCCTCATTGGATTGGCTGGTACCTTCAAGTCGGGAGCTCAGTTAGCTAATAATCCCAGGACTAGCATATTGGAACACTTATCTATGTTTAAACATACGTTTTAAATACAGGGCAAAAATTCTGTGGCATTATCTTGATCTAAACTATATTTACTTTTTTTAAATAATTTTTTTAATTGAATCACCATGTATAAAGTTACAAAGCTTTCAGGCTTAAGTCTCAGTCATACAATGATCAAACACCCATCCCTTCACTAGTGCACATGTTCCACCACCAAGAATCCCATTCCACCCCACCCCCACCCCATGCCTGTGTGGCTGATGATTTTCACTTTACTTTCTCTTTACTTTGATTACATTCAATATTTCAACAGAAAACTCACTGTTATTATTTGGAATTTCCCCTCAACAATCAGATGCTGAAAAGGCATCGTTTGATAATTTGTTTCCATTGCTGAGAATGAAGAGCATATGAGGCTTCTGTTGCAGCCATGTGGTTTTGGATTTCTGGTATTTTAGTAATTGAGTCCAGAGAAATTTCTGCCAGAAATAGCATCATTGCAAGCTCGTACCTCTGTTTAGTGGGCCTTAGAAGATGATGGTCACCACGCCACTGCTGGGGAAAGGAAAGGCCGAGAGAGAAAAACCTTTCCCCTCCCGGGGCAGCATGGAGCCGTAGCTCAGTTCACAGTCTAGAGGCATTTCTGCAAGAAGCTGCTGGGTGCCGAAAGTAGTTAGTGGGCCTTTGGGATCATGGGCGTTCAGCAATGGAGGGGCCACTTGTGTGCATGTGGCCACTCGGGATCACATCTGGGGGGTCTCTTTACTTTTATACATGTAATATTTTTTGGCGACTCATTCAATTACCTTATGAAGGAAATTTAGTTTTTTGGATTCCTGTTAGGTGTAATGAACCCTGATTTGGAGTTATAAAAAAAGTGGAAAGTAAAGGGTGCTAGGAGGGCCCACTCGGGATGGGAGATGTGGGCTGAAAGTAAACTATAGACCGAATGTGATGGCCACTTAATACCTCTATTGCAAACCACAACACCCCAAAAGAGAGAGAGAGCAAAAGGGAATGTCCTGCCACAGAGGTGGGGTGGGGTGGAGGGGATGGGGTGGGGGTGGTGGTGGGGGATACTGGGACCATTGGTGGTGGAAAATGGGCACAGGTGCAGGGATGGGTACTCGACCATTTTATGACTGAAACACAAGCACAATAGTTTGTAAGTCTGTAACTGTACTTCACGGTGATTCACTGATAAAAAATTAATTAAAAAAAGAAAGAGAAAGTGGATATTTAAAGGCCCAGGATGTGTTGGACTTACTAAAATACAGAAATCCAATATCTCATATTGAAGAGATAGACCTCATATCTCTTCATTCTCAGCAATGGAAAACAAATGATCAAATGCTTTCTTTTTAGCAGGTCTGATTTTGGGCAGGGGGGGAACTCCAAACAATAATAGTGAGATTTTTGTGGAAATATTGAATGTAATCAAAGTAAAGAGAAAGTAAAGTGAAAATTATCAGCTACACAGGCAGGAGTGGGGTGGGAGGGAAGGTATACTGGGGTTCTTTGTGTTGGAATATGTGCACTGGTGAAGGGATGGGTGTTCGACCATTGTATAACTCAGACTTAAGCCTGAATGCTTTGTAACTTTCCACATGGTGATTCAATTAAAAAATAAATAAATAAAGGCCCAGGATGTGGATCAAGTAGTAAATCACTGTGGGCAAATGCCCCTCCATACCAAAATTAAAAAAAAATTATTATATAAAATGCTTAGAGGATTAATAACTATGTTAAATATCATATACCTGCAACTTCTTACCTTACCTTACGTTCTGTACTATGTATCTGTACTATGTATCTGGCTCCAAGACCGATTTTTATGTATGGGCTTTGAAGCCTGCCACTTTGCTACATTGGTTTAAAGTAGTGAGAAAAGAGGGAGAGAGAAGAAAAATGCCTGCAATAGAGACAGATGAGGATGAGGATGGGAGGAAAGGAGGGAAATTGAGGACATTGGTGGTGAGAAATGTACACTGGCGAAGAGATGGGTATTGGTACACATATATGAATGAAACCTAGTCATGAACAACTTTGTAACTCTGTATCTCACTATAATTCAATTTAAAATATTGGGTCGACGTGATACTCTAGTGGGTAGGGCGCTTGCCTTGCACGAGGCCTATGTGATTTGGGCCCTGCCACCTCTTGTTTCCCCAGGTACCAGGAGGAGTGATCCCTGAGTGCAGCGCCGCAGCCAAACAAGGAAACAACATAAAATTCATCTAACATCTAAGAAATGAAATATAGGAGGGTGCAAGAAGGCAAGCCGGGAGTTTGTTGGTACTTGCCAGTGGTTATTGGATTAGAAATGCTTTTTCATATAAAAAAGATAGTATTTGTTGATATAGTGTTTGGGAATGAGGGAAGGTGAATCGCCAAGTGTGTTGCTTAAGTTTTTTATTTGGATACCTGGTTCATAATATTGCTATTTGCTGAGGTCAAGAGGAAAATATGGGTGGTGAAATGAAAATTTCTTTTTGTGTGTATTAAATAAACATCTAACGTACAAACACATATTATGAGTTATATAAACCTGACATAGTTATCAGTTCTTTTGTAACTTTCATCTATCACCTATCCATGTATGAAAATATCTCCAATCTATTATTTTTTCTTTGTTGGTTTTTTTTTGCTTTTTGGGTCACACTCTGAGATGCATAGGGGTTACTCCTGGCTCTGCACTCAGGAATTACTACTGGTGGTGCTCGGGGAACCGTATGGGATGCTGGGGATCGAACCTGGGTCGGCCATGTGCAAGGCAAACACCCTACCCGCTGTGCTATTGCTCCAGCCCCATTCAATCTATTCTTTTTTTTTTACTTTTTTTTGGGGGGGTCACACTCTGCAATGCTCAGGGGTTACTCCTGGCTCTACACTCAGGAATCACTCCTGGCTATCGCGGCTGCGCGGACTCAGAGAGTCTTCACTCTCAGCAATGAAGAGAAATTATTAGATGATGCCTATTCAGCAGGCCTGATTGTTGGGGAAAATTTTCAAACAATAATAATAGTGAGTTCTGTATGGAAATATGGAATGTACTCAAAGTATAGAGAGAATAAAGGGAATATCATTAGCTACTTAGGTGGGAGGTGGGGCGGGAGGGGGGTGTACTGGGGTTCTTGGTGGTGGAACATGTGCACTGGTGAAGGGATGGGGGTTTAATCAGTATTTGACTGTGACTTAAACCTGAAAGCTTAGTAATTTTTTTTTCACGGTGATTCAATAAAATATTTCTTATTAAAAAAATAACTGTTTTCTGAGCAATGTGGATCAGAAATGAAGCAACACAATTGACATAGAATAGTTTCCATTTATCACTGCATCATTGTATCACTGTCATCCTGTTGTTAGTCGATTTACTTAAGCGGGCACCAGTAACATCTCTATTACACTCAGCCCTGAGATTTTAGTAGCCTCTCCTTACTCGTCTTTCCCAATGATTGGAGGCTCTTTCAGGGTCAGGGAAATGAGACCTATTATTACCGGTTTTGGCATATCAAATATGCCATGGGTAGCTTGCCAGGCTCTGCTGTTCCTGCGGGATACTCTCCGTAGCTTGCTGGGCTCTCTGAGAGGTATGTATATATCTTTTACTGTATTTGGGATATGAATGCGCCATGGGGAGCTTGCAAGGTTCTCCTGTGTGAGCAATAGATTCTTGGTAGCTTGTCAGGTTCTATAAGAGGGAGAACAAGGCTATTACATGTCGCTCGGACGCAAAGCCAGGAGCTTGGTCTTACAGTCTCTGAATGTTGGCTGTTGGTGGGATTACATGGCACCGGGGCCAGTTTGTGGGTGTGGCTGCCAAGCTACTGGAAAATGGGGGGTCTGGGTGGAGAAGGTGCAGTCCTAATCCGAGCAGGCTTGGAGATCTCAGATCCGGGTCCTGCACACCTTGGTTCCTCTGCCAGTCCCTTCAGGCATGAGGCTCGTCTGAATGTGTGGAGAGTGGCCTTGAGCATGGCTGTGACTGGGTTCCCGAGGTCTTCAATTCTTCAAGTTTCCATATATACAGTTAAAAAATATTGGATCATCATGAGAAACACAGCTACAAAACTTTGGTTGGGTTTCAGCCATACAGTGTTTCAACACCCATCCATCCACCAGGGTACATTTCCCACTAGTATTCCCAGTTTCCCTCCTGCCACCTTTCACCAGCCTGTCTGTATGGTAGGCACTTTCCTTCTCTCTCTTCTCTCTCTCTCTCTCTCCCTCTCCTTTTGGGAATTATTGTGTGAACTACAGGAATTGAAAAGTTACCATGTTTGTTCCTTCACTGTCAGCTCACAGTTTTTATCCAGAGTGATCATTTCCAATTACCATTGTATAATGGTCCCTATTCTCTATGCACCCTCACCCCACCACTTTGAGGCAAGCTTCCAAGTGTGAACCAATCCTCCTGGCCCTTGTTTCTACTGTCCTTGGGGATTGGTTTCATATCAAGTATTATTTTTATATACAACAAAAGAGTCCAATCATTCTATGTTTATCCCTCTCCTTCTGACTAGTTTCATTCATCATGATATTTTTCCATATCCCTCCATTTATAAGTGAATTTCATAACTTCATTTTTCCGAATAGCTGCATAATATTCCATTGTATAGATGTACCATAGTTTCGTTAATGAGTCATCTGTTCCTGAGCACAGATTCTGGCTATTGTGATTAGTCACAGTGCTTCAATGAACATATATTCTGAGAATATACCCAAGGAGCTCAAAAACACAGAGTAAAAATGCTATTTGCACTTCTATGTTCATTTCCTATTTACATTTTTACCCCTTTGTACTGTTGATTTGCTATACTGTTGAAGTATTTGCTATACAGTTGAAAACCATTTTGTGCATACTTCATATATCAAACACACTACTAGAGTATACACTTCTTTTTAAAAAATTTTTTGTGTATATAAATATTTATTGTAATTTTCACATCATAGTGGCAAACATCAAAGAATGTAAAAGAACCCAAATAATCATCAAAATTTAATGGGTAGATTAAGGTGTAATCAACAAATATTTTAAAAACACTTTGGACATACTGATTTCAGTAAGCTGCAAACAAAAATATGAATCTATTTATATGAAATTAAAAAATTTTATTAGAGAATCACTGTGATGTACAGTTACACACTTATGAACTTTTGTGTTTGCATTTCACTCATACAGTGATCGTTTACCCATCCCTCCATCAGTGCCCATTCACCTCCACCAATGATCCCAGTATCCCTCTCACCACCCCCACCCCATCCCCCACCACCCCACCCTGCCTCTGCAGCAGGGCATCATTTCCTTTTGTTCTCTCTCTCCTTTTGGGTGTTGTAGTTTGCAATAGAGGTATTGAATGGCCTTCATGTTTGGTCTATAGTCTACTTTTAGTTTGCATCTTCCAACCTGAATGGGTCCTCCCAACATCCTCTACTTGATGTTCCCTTCTCTATCTGAGCTGCCTTTTTCCCCAGCAGTTTCCAAGATGTGGGGCAGACCTCCTGATCCTTATTTCTACAACACTTGGGTGTTAGTCTCCCACTCTGTTATTTTATATTCCACAAATGAGTGCAGTCTTTCTATGTCTCTCTCTCTCTTTCTGACTCATTTCACTTAAGATGATACTTTCCATGTTGATCCACTTATATGCAAATTTCATGACTTCATCTTTTCTAACAGCAGCATAGTATTCCAATTGTGTAGATGTACCAAAGTTTCTTTAAGCAGTCCTCTGTTTTTGGGCACTGCTTTTTTCCAGATTTTGGTTATTGTAAACAGTGCTGTGATGAACATACAAAGGCAGATGTCATTTCTACTATGCCTTTTTGCCTCTCCAGGATATATTCACAGAAGTGGTATTGCTGGGTCAAAGGGGAGCTTGTTAATTTTATTAACATTAATTTTTAAATTGTTTTATTTTTACTAGTTATTACTGCTAGTCACTCTTTTTCTTTGTTCCTTTCTTTTCTTCTTTTTTCCCCTTCTTTTCTTAGTTTGGCTCACACTTAGCCGTACTCAGGGTCTGTGCTAAGGGATCACTCTTGGTGATGATCAGGGACCATATTCAGTACCAGGTATTAGAACCAGTGTTGGCCAAATGTAAATAAGTGCCTTAACCCTCTTGATCTCTTTCTTGACAAGACACCTTGTGTCAAAGTCTCTTTTCATGAGGATAAGTATATTGAATTTTTTAAAGGTAAGCGTATCTTTAACTTTGTACATCAGGCTTGTGATCTACCTCTTAGCAAAAATTATTTGGACCTGTACAGAGTATAGTAATATTCTTTGTCCCTTCCTGTCTTGATGACTTAAAAACAAGTATAAAGCAATTGGCAAAAGATGTGTAACTCCATAGTGATGCCAACCTGGTGACCGAGGGTCTCTGGGTTAGCCACATTCTTAGATTCTTGAACATTTTCAAGAGCGAGATGCTCAGAATAAGAGTTAGAGAGATTCCTTTTCCCCCCTCACTTTATTTAAATACCATGGTTTACAAAATTTTTCATAATACAGTGGTTTCAAGCATTCAATGTTTCAACACCAATCCCACCAGCATTGTGCCACTCATATACCACTGTCCCCAGTTTCCCCTCCACTCCCCAAACCTGCCTCCTTAGTAGGCACAAAGTTGCTTTATATTTCTTGTGACAAGAAAATGGTAAGTGAAATTCTCAAAAAGCTTTTTGGTAAAAACGATTTGTGAAAATTGTTCTATCACACATTGTTGCTCTTCAAACCATGGTTTGAGGACTTACTGAGCTGTTTGTTGCTAGTTGAATCTTCTGTGTTATTATTTTATTGATCTCATTTATTTCACTGTTTATACTACGTGTGAATAAATCTTTAGAATATTTCTGATTTGCAATTGCAGTCCTAATTTTCTACATCTCATTTGAGCTTGCTGTTATTATTGTTTTTCTCTCTGAGGACATTAAGCTATGCTGCAAGGGCCAAGGGTTCATTTATTTAATAAGTGACATTTTAAATTCACTAGAGATTTTTGATTCTAAACCTCCTTTCACTTCCGTATTACGTTTTTCTTTTCTATAATTAATGTGACTGAAGAAAGCTGAGTGTCCTCATGTACAATCCATTTGCTCCAGAAAATTAGGACACCCACTTGTACAAAGCCAGAGAGGTTTCTGAACTTTCCTTGTGTTTTATTGTTATCATTTTTTTGACTACCAAGAAATATTTCTTAGTTTTAAAGTAGGATGGTGTACCTTAAAATTCAGAAATCAGGTCTACATTCACAGTCAATGTAGCTGCTGAGGGCAGAGCCTAGAAATATGATCAAATGATTGTATTGGTATGTTTATATATTTTGTTCATCTAGAGGTAATCTGGATTTGTTTGAGACAAGTCTTCCAGGTGAAACATTAAAGAATGTCAAATGTAAGTACTGGAACATTTTGATAGAAAAATAATTTTCTATTTATACTGATGGAGAAGCTGTTTATATTTTACTCTATAAAGTACTTTCATACTGAGTATGATCATTCACTTTATATTTTCATTCTTGAATGGTCATTTCAATTGCTAGCTTAAACTATGTTTAATAACTTACCAAGAGGATATGAATTTCTGATGCTATTTGATAATAACAAAATTTTATCAGAGAGAAAATGTAGGGAAGCCCATTTTCCATTTTATGCATTGTTGTATTGGTAGAATACAGGCATAGTGGTTAGATTGAAATACTGAGATATATCCCAAGGCTTGATAAAAATTCTCACTTTTCCTATCTATTTATGTCTCTATTTTGTTTATCCATGATTCAATGTTTTTGAGAATAGTGCCTTTGAGCAAAAAACAAATTACACAGAAATCAGGTCCTCCTATCATATCCCTTACTTTTGTATCATCCAGGATTACTTTTTACTCATTAACACGAGTAAAACGATTGAAAAAAAAATAATGTGAGGAATTTGTTGCATACCTCTCCACTTAAGTCTATTAAATTCAAATTAAAAAAATCCCCATTTCACTACAAGTACCCTTTATATATGCTATTTTCCCTCTGAGAAATAGTTGTTTTATAAACAGGAAAATGCAATGCATCTCTTGAATTCTCCCTCTCCCTCTACTATGAAATCTGCAAGGTGGGCACTTTAGAGTGGGACTTTACTTAGTGGAAGTTGATGCTACTCAACCCACTTGATGCACACATAAAAACGTAAAAACGAGCCCTATTTTATTTTTCTTTCATTTTATTTTATTTTATTTGGTTTTTAGGTCACAGTGATGACCAGCGATGCACAGGTGTTACTCCTGGCTCTGCACTCAGAAATTTCTCCTGGGGGTTCTCAGGCGACCATATAGGATGCTGGGGATTGAACCTCGGTTTTCCGTGTGCAAGGCAAACGCTGTACCCACTTGCTATTGCTCCAGCCCCGAGCCTTATTTTCTTGATGCAGCAATCACACACAAAATTTAGTGAATGATTATAAGACAGTGAAAATTATTTGGACAACAAATTGGTTTATTAAGACTCTCTTCTTGTTCCCTAATGGGAAATGATATTAAACGTTATAACAACCCTCCCCAATAAAAATATAATGAAAGTTACATTTGCAGAAAAAATTTTCTAGCAGTGCCATTCATAAAAGCTTAGACAAAGATTTCTTTTGATTATATACTTTAATATATTTAAATATTAAAACTTTAGTATATAGTCATTGTAAAATGATTCACAAGCTATATCTTTTCATACTGTTTTCCAAATACTGTGTATACTACACAAATGCTTCACATTGAAATTAGGTCAGATATATTTAAGTGCTTAAAATGCTAGTGATTGCTGTACTGAATAGCAGCGACATGAGAAAAGTGATTGAAGAGACAAAATAGAGCAATAAAACAAAGTCATAACTTAGGTATTTGAGAACAGTTATCATGCTTCATTTGCTCTGACCTTGAGAAATTGTGGTTGATCATCATTCTTATTGCCACATTGATAAATAATCCGAATGAAGAGGAATTGTTTCAAAAAATAGAGCATTAATTATTTGCTTGAAAATCTGGCTAGAAGAAAAATATAGGATACCTAGCGTTTTACCTCTGTTAGATAGTAAGCATGTTAATTACATAGTAATATGACATAATAATTAATAAACAGAAGAATATCATGAAAAATTTCAGCCCTAGTTCTCCTAAATATTAATCTCCCTCCCTCCCACCCTCAGTCCCTCCCTCCCTCCCTCCCTCCCTTCCTTCCTTCCTTCCTTCCTTCCTTCCTTCCTTCCTTCCTTCCTTCCTTCCTTCCTTCCTTCCTTCCTTCCTTCCTTCCTTCCTTCCTTCCTTCCTTCCTGCCCTTTCTCCTCCTCCTCCTCCTTCTCCTCCACTTCCCTCCTCTCCTCTTCCTCCCTCCTTCTCGTCCCTCCTCCTCCTTTCTTCTTCTTCTTCTTCTTCTTCTTCTTCTTCTTCTTCTTCTTCTTCTTCTTCTTCTTCTTCTTCTTCTTCTTCTTCTTCTTCTTCTTCTTCTTCTTCTTCTTCTTCTTCTTCTTCTTCTTCTTCTTCTTCTTCTTCTTCTTCTTCTTCTTCTTCTTCTTCTTCTTCTTCTTCTTCTTCTTCCCCTTCCTCCTCCTCCTCCTTTCTCTTTCTTCTCTTTCTTTCTTCTCTTTTCTCTCTTTTCTTTCCCTCCCCTTCCTTTACCTTCCCTCCTTTTCTTCCCCATTCTTTCTTGCTACCCTTAGATGGAGAAATAGTACAACCGGGAAGACATTTGAATTGCATGTGACTGCTGCGGGTTTAATCCTGGGTACCTCTTATAGTCCCAAGCCAGTCCAGGTGGGATTCCTGAGTTCAGAGTCAGAAATAATCCCTAGCACTGCTGAGTGTGAACCAAAAACCTAAAACCCAAAACACAAAAGTTAAAAAAATGAACTATGAGAGACACTATTCTCTCATAGATAATTTCTTACGGTCATTCTTCCAAAAGAAATAATTCAATTCTCGTTGGATTAAGAGGAAAAATTTAATATATTTATGCTTCCAATCACAGTGTGATACTGGGAACAAAGCGCTTAATGTAATGGAGTTGAGGATTCCAAATAAAACATTAGATCTGTGGGCTGTTAAATTGAGGAAGACATTAAGAGCATACAATACAGAAAAGAATCCTATTCACAAACGGTTCTGGGAATAGGGCTTAGTCCTATGCAAAATAAGGAAATTGGTCTGCTCCCTTCAACCTTGCAAAATGATTAACTTTTTGCAAGTATCAAGGAGGGGCTTGATACTTAGACATTATACTGCGAGTCCAGAAAGTATATTGAGAAAAACAGGCAGAGCACACAATGATGTTGACTTCAGAGGTGTCTTCAGAGAAATGATTCCAATGGAAATCAATTTTTTTTATTAAAATAAATAAAAATAAACAAATGCTTTATATCAATCTAAAATTTTCTATAGAGCAAGAAATTTATTAGTAAAGGCAAAAAAGACATTAAGCTAAATGGAATGAATATTTGCATCCCTGCCTTACAACAACAGCAGCTGCAGTAGCAGGGACAGAGGCTTTGGTGAGGGAAAACTTCATATGTAAAACTTAATTTCCCAAGTGAAACTGACCCTACAATTGGTGGTAAGGAAAAGGCAGATCAATGATTCCAAACTATGTTCATTATTAGTAAGAAAAGCAATTTTGAGCGATTTGATGGTTAGGAGGTTCCCAAAATTTGGTCACCAAGGCAGAGGTTTATGAGTAGGTTTCCTTTAAGCTGAGCCTCCAGTGGCAAGGGGAAGCATGTTAGTAAATGTTCTGGGAGCTTCTCTTGAGTTTGTGACATTTGTTCTGTTATCCTCTGGCCTGCAAAGGTGGAGACATAGTTCATTTCCTTGTGTGGTTTGCCTTTTGCACTAAAGTCTATGCAGAGTTAATTTTTTTTTTTGTCACATGAAAGTTGATTGTGTAGTTTATTCTGGTTTTATAGGAGATTGCAGATAATTCATTTTCCCATTAGATTCTCTTTTTTTTTTTTTTGGATCATTAGCACACCCTATTATGCACATACATACATACATATCTGTCCCTCTCGGAGAGTTTGGCAAGCTACTGAGAGTATCCCGCCTGCACGTCAGAGCCTGGCAATCTACCTGTGGCATATTTGAGAGGCCAAAAACAGTAACAAACAAGTCTCAAAATGGAGATGTTACTGATGCCCACTTGAGCAAATCGATGAGCAATGGTATAAACATAATATATTTAGAACACAATTAGTCTATGTCTACTGGCTATTTTTTAAAAAAATTTCCTCAGCTTGGTTTCTGATTTTTCCTTGTGGTTAGATACAGGTTAGTCCTTATCAGCTGCAGAACAATTATGGAGATTATATGTTACACTGAATGACATCTTTAATCCCCAGATACAGTTGTCCTGTTTTTCATTTGTAAAATTACTGGATTTGTAATGAATGTTGTGAGATTATGCTTAAGACCATGTATCTATTCAGCTGGGCTAAATCTATGGATTTTGCTTCCTTTGATATTTTATGTCTGAAATGATCCTTACAGGGTGATTGTGAAACGTTGTCACTGTCACTGTCACTGTCATCCCATTGCTCATCAATTAGCTCGAGCGGGCACCAGTAACGTCTCCATCTTGAGACTGGTTTTTACTGTTTTTTGCATATCAAATACACCATGGGTAACTTGCCAGGCTCTGCCATGCGGGTGAGATACTCTCGTTAGCTTGCCGGGCTCTCTGAGAGGGGTGGAGAAATCTAATCCGGGTCAGCTCCATGCAAGGCAAACGCCCTATTACTGTGCTATCGCTCCAGCACCTGTAAAAGGTTAATTTGTGAATTTTCAATTTCCACCCAATCTTGACATCTACCATCTGGTTCCTGTTATTCCATTATAAGCAAGAGCTTACCTTTCCCAACATAACCGGTCTATTTCATTGACTTTTAGTTCTCAATGTCTTTTAATTACTACACTTAATCATCAGTTTGCTCAAAATTTCCATATCAATAGGCCTTCCTTCAACCTGGTTCCTATGGAATTTTTGACAACCTCTATTGTTTATTTGAGGGATTCCTAATATGTGCTCATGTTATCCCTATTTTTTTTTTAACCATAAAAAAACAGAGCCAACATTATGGCCTGATGAAAAAAAACATACCTAGAGTTTTGCAGAAGGGGTTTAACTTGTATGTTGTCCCAACTCTGCCTCAGTTTGGACCAGGAAACATTTTAGAGATACCTGGTTCAATTTAGTGGGCTACATATTAAAGTCTAGACTCAAATAAAGCGGGTTGCTACAGAGATATCTTTTCCCTAAAATTTTTAGTAGACAGGAAATACAAGCATACCTATAACACAGAACACAAAATAACAAATTTTGAACATACTTGCATACAGTTACACATTCATATGTGCAACTACCTATATGCATGTATACTTGTTCTCATATACAAATTTTATATTGCTGAATTCACACTGATACCTTGAATTTTTGTCTAACCATGTTTTATTATAATTGTTATCCTCAATCCATATGTGTTTCTTCTAGTTCCTTGGTAAAAATTCTTTTTTTTTTTTTTTTTTTTGCTTTTTGGGTCACACCTGGCGATGCACAGGGGCTACTCCTGGCTCATGCACTCAGGACTTACTCCTGGCGGTGCTCAGGGGACCATATGGGATGCTTGGAATCGAACCCGGGTTGGCCGCGTGCAAGGCAAACGCCCTACCCGCTGTGCTATCGATCCAGTCCCAAATTCTTACAATTTATAGGTACTCACTTGCTCAGCTTTATAGAGTGTAAAATATTTTATTTTATTTTTTTAAGTTATTTATTTTATTGAATCACCATGTGGAAAGTTACAAAGTTCCCAGGCTTATGTCTCAGTTATACAATACTCAAACACCTATCCCTTCACCAGTGCCCATATTCCACCACCCAAAGCCCCAGTATACCTCCCTCCCTCCGCCCCTCCATCTCCGCCTGTGTAACTGATAAATTTCACTTCATTTTCTCTTTACCTTGATTCCATTCCATATTTCAATACAAAACTAATTATTGTTGTTGGAGTTTTCCCCCCCCAAAAGAGTGTCCTACGGCCAAGGAAGCATTTGATAATTAGTTTTCCATTGCTGAGAATGAAGAGATATAAAGTCTTTTTTTTTTCTCCTTCCCAAGCTACCAAGTTCGTGCCTGCTTAATAGTCCTCATAATATGGCGGACGCCATTCCGTTTCTCTCCGGAAAGGGAAAAAACTCGAGAAAGAAGGTTATTTCCCCTCCTCGGCCGGCGTGGGGCTATGGCTTAGTTCATAGTCTAGAGACATGGCTGCAAGCAGTTTCT
Organism: Sorex araneus; assembly: GCF_027595985.1. Taxonomy (NCBI): domain Eukaryota; kingdom Metazoa; phylum Chordata; class Mammalia; order Eulipotyphla; family Soricidae; genus Sorex; species Sorex araneus. Next base: position 220,281,772 of record NC_073303.1, read on the forward strand.
GGGACCAAAAGTAGTCTAGTTGGCTAGAGTGTAAAATATTTTAACATAGCTTTGCTGATGCTCATATTAAAAAAATTGCCAAATGTACTTGAAAAATACAGGATTTGTTTATAGTTCCTTTGGCTGCTTTTTAGATCAAGATAAAGGAGACATATTCAATTAATATATTCAAAGGAACTTGGATTTGAGTCCTTCCTTCCTTCCTTCCTTCCTTCCTTCCTTCCTTCCTTCCTTCCTTCCTTCCTTCCTTCCTTCCTTCCTTCCTTCCTTCCTTCCTTCCTTCCTTCCTTCCTTCCTTCCTTCCTTTCTTCCTATCTGTGATTCTCAGGGTTTACTCCTGACTGTGCACTCAGGGATCACGCCTGGTGGTACTCAGGGATTAAATAGGGGTACTGGGGACCGAACTTGTGTTGGGCATCTGCAAGGCAAACACCTTACCTGTTGTACAATCTCTCTAGTCTCAGGGCTGTTTATTTCTTTGCTCCACTTTACTGTGATTATGGAATTCACCTGAGATATAAATGACTTTATTTTTTGTTTTCAGTTTCAGGTTTTACTTTACCATCCTTTTAACATTCAAATTGCCATTATTTCTGGATATTCATAACAAATTTACAAAGTACAAAACAATTGAATAGCTACGCAAAACTATATAAAAGTATAGCTTTAGATAGTTTCTGTTGTTCCATACTTTATAATATAGCTTTATATTGTCACTGATAGCAATGATAGTACCTAATGAAAAAGATACCAGAATATGTATATGTGTATGCTGATGATGATATTACATATAATAGTAAAAGAAATGAATGCCATACAAAAAGAGACAGAAAAAGATGCTACCTGCTTTATAAATTCCTTCTTGAAATGATTAGAAATTGACTTCAGAAAGTAAGAAAAGTCATATCTGTAAAGATATTACTTTCTTAGTGCCATGATAAGCTTGTTGCATACTTATTTTTTAGCATTGATGTTGTGAGATATTATTGTCATTACCTAATTTTCAAATTTCCTAATTTGAAATTGGGAAACTTATGGTAAATGACTTGTCCAAGACTCTTTCTGTAGGTTAAATGACTTGTCCAAGATTCTAAGATCGCTTTCATAATAGATGACAGATGTTTTGAATGTAGACAAAATAGCTTAACTTCCTTGTGGTACTTTAACTTCCTTGTGATGAATTCAGTGGATTTTAGGACATAATTTTATATCCAGGTTAGAGAAAGATTAATGTGTGAGTGTGTTTAATTGTTATTAATATTAAGGGCGTTTGCCTTGCATGCGGCGGATCCAGGTTAGATTCCTCCGCCTCTATCGGAGAGCCCAGCAAGCTACCGAGAGTATTGCACTCCCATGGCAGAGCCTGGCAAGTTACCCGTGGTGTATTGGATATGCCCAAAACAGTAACAATAAGTCTCACAATGAGAGACGTTACTGGTTCCTGCTCGAACAAATTGATGAGCAACGGGGTGACAGTGACTAAATATTTACTCATTCATATTTTTGTATTACTTCTCAGTTCCATCTTTTGTGACATTTATGTGAAGATTGGGCAGGACCATGAAGTCAGTGATGAGAAACCATTCCTCTGTCACAATGTTCATCTTGCTGGGACTGACAAATGACCCACAGCTAGAGATTCTGATTTTTGTCTTTCTGCTTATCACTTATTTGTCCAGTATCATTGGGAATCTGACCATAATAGTTCTCATCCTGATGGATCCTCACTTAAAAACAGCTATGTACTTTTTTCTTCAAAATTTCTCTTTCTTGGAAATCTCATTCACGACTGCCTGTGTTCCCGCATACCTGTACATGATATCAAGTGGAGACAAAACCATCTCCATTGGAGCTTGCTTCGGTCAAATCTTTTTCATTGTCCTCTTTGGTGCTACAGATTTTTTCCTCTTGGCTGTGATGTCCTATGACCGCTATGTGGCCATCTGCAAACCCCTGCATTATGTAACCATCATGAACAGCAGAGTCTGCAGGATTCTCATCATCAACTGTTGGGTATCTGGCTTATTGATTATTTCTCCACCCCTTAGCTTGGGCCTACGTCTGGAGTTCTGTGGTTCTGTTATTGATCATTATTACTGTGATGCTTCTCCAATACTCAATAACTCTTGCTCAGATACTTGGTTCATAGAGCAGCTGATTGTTGCCTGTGCTGTGCTGACTTTAATCCTGACCCTTGTGGGTGTGGCTGTATCCTACATCTGCATCATCAGGATGATCCTCAGACTGCCCTCTGTCCAGCAAAGGAAGAAAGCTTTCTCCACCTGTTCCTCTCACTTGATTGTGGTTTCCCTCAGCTATGGCAGTGCCATTTTTGTCTATGTCCAACCCTCAGCTAAGAATAAAGCGGCCATGGATAAGGTGGTATCTCTGCTTGCTACATCTGTTGCCCCTTTGTTGAACCCCTTCATTTATACCCTGAGAAATAAACAAGTCAGAGAATCTTTTCATAATACTCTGAAAAGATTCATATTTATTTCAAAGAGGGGATAAAACAGTTCTGGGATGCAAAGTAAAATAATGTATTATTTTTTAATATGGTTTCAAATTGAAGTCATAAGAGTGTCTACATTTTAACTTTCTGTGGTTTTAAAGTGCAACTGTACCCTGAAAATTCTATCAACAAAAGAGAATTTTGTGAGAGAGCTCACATTCACATAATTTTTGTTATGTTTTCTAACCATTTCATATTATTGCTATTATTGTGAGATATAAATTGAATTTTATCCTGAATTGGAGTCATACAAAAATGGAATTTGAAGGCCCAGGATGTGGATCAAGCAGTAAAACACAGTGGGTAGATGCCCTCCAGAAAATATAAAGTATAACTTGTTTAGAGGATTAGTAACTATGTTAATAAAATATACATAGGAGTCTAAAAAAACCTATAACTTCTTGATAAATTTATGTTGGTCCTTTATGGAAACTTCCTCTAGTTATTTATTTTTATTTGTTTACTTCTTGGGTCACACCCTACGAAGCTCAGTTGTTACTCCTGGCTCTGCACTCAGGAATTACTCCTGGCGGTGCTTAGGAGACCATACGGGATGCCAAGGATTGAACCCAGGTCAGCTGCACGCAAGGCAAATGCCCTCCTCCTGTATGATAGCTCTGGCCCCAGTTATTTTTCTTATCACATTATTTGAAGGTACAATTATTTTCAATGGACTGGGGTTGATTTTTTTTAATCCAACATTTGTAAATTTATTTGGGGGGGGAAGATAGTCATAAGTTTCTCAACTAATTTTTTTGAAATAAACTGTGTAAAATACAATTTTACAGCTTAAATGATCCTAAAGTACCCAATAAAGTTTAGTTCAACCTACAAACACCTAAAATTCTGCTATTTCTTCTATCCCCAGGGAGTTTTCCCCCTTAACCCATATCTCTGTTGCCAACTGATATAAATCAACTAAGTCTACATTCATTAAAAAAAACTTTAAAATTTCTTTATTTTGTATTCACAATAATTTACTACATTCAATATTTTAACACCCATCCCATCAACATTACACCTTCCTACCTAGCGTTTTTCTTGAATTTTCTCACCACCACCCAAGCCTCCCCAAGGCAAATGCTAAATAATTTATTAAAATTAAAAAAATTAAATTTTATAAGGTAGTTAAAAACATTTGATTACATTTAATATTTAAACACCAATCCCACCAGCATTACACCTTCCCACCACCATATTTGGGATGTTTTCAACCCATGCCCCAATCCCTGTCCCAAAGCACAACTGAAATAAAGTGTTTTGTATTGTTATGAAAAACTGCTCAAAATGCTACAAAAAGGTATCCATGGAGGAAACAGTGTGAAGATTGTTCTATGTTGGCAGGAGCCATTAAGACCTTGTTTCACATATCACTAACATGTTGTAAAAGGTTGAGTGATGTGAACTTCCATATATATAGCTGAAAAAAATGCATATATATGAGAATAAAGGAAAAAAAACTTCAGATGCAATGGTTTTGTGTAGCATCTTGTCTATCATGTTTTGTAAATACTGGAGAAGCTTTGACCAATTTGACTTAGAGATGGAATGTAACTTTGCTTACAAAAATTGCTATTAAACTCCTGCTTAAGGTGTTCTAATTTTCTGTGAGCACACTAAAAGCAAAAAATAAATGTGAATAAAATGTAAAAAAAATGCATATATATATTTTTTCCTCTATGGTCAGTTGTCTACTATTTGAACCCCATCAAATGTGGTGCAGGACTCTTGGAGAATAAGTAAGTAGTGTTTTATGATGTGTCCTGGCCATGTGGTTCAGGAATAGTTTCACCTGTGCATGAGACTTGACCGACTGTATGGAGCAGTCTTGAGTGTGGCGGTGGTTGGAGGTTTTCAGCTGCCGGGGCTGGGTCCTTTGGGGGAGGGAGGGCTCTTACCGGCCCCCTCTGGGACACCCCGAGTGAAACAAAACCGCCTGGTTCAATGTCTGGTGGCACGGCTATGGCGGGCGTCACGTTGCTCCCTAAAAGAAAGAGAAAGCCGAGTCATCAGGAGGGTGGCTGATGACAAAATTATCTGTCGCCGGCAAGAAGTGGCTTATGGTCATGACCTCTGGGTCACCGGAGACAGGGGAAAATGGGCCGAGAATCTCGGCTCCCAGTTTCGTGGAACCCAGAGTCCCGAGTCGCAACGTTCCATACACTTGGGTTTTATCGAACTTTATTTGTGGTGAAGCTTGGAGTGTGTGGGGAGCTGCCTTGAGCATGGCGGCAGCTGAGTTGTGGAGGTTGTCAGGTGTCTGTGCTGGGTCCCTTGGGGCGGAGAGGATGCTAAATAGTTTTGTATTGCTTGTTATTAATAATTAACCAGAAATGATGCAAAAAGGTTTCTTTAGAGGAAAGTGTGTTAAAATAATTATATCTCACCATGGACAGATTATGTCCCCATATAAGAGATCACTAACATGTTACAGATTGAGCCTTTTTTGCCTATATATATACATGTATGCATACATATAATATATATATTTTTATCAAGATTAGTTGCCTTCTGCCTTACACCCCATCTAATGTTTCTAATATGGTGTTCTACAATTTTTTTTGGGGGGTGTCACACCCAACCATGCTCAGGGATTACTCCTGGCTCTGCACTCAGGAATTACTCCTGGTGGTGCTTGGGGGACCATATGTGATGCTGGGGATCAAACCGGGTTGGCCATGTGCAAGGCAAACGCCCTACCCGCTGTGCTATTGCTCCAGCCCCCGTGATGTTCTACTCTTGATATATCAGTTGAATAAAGTATGAGCTATCAAAGCCGTTGGCTGCAGGAATTCTAAAATTTTAATTAGGGTGCTAGAGGTGGATGGTTTAAATCTGCATTCTTAAGATATTTTAATATGGCCATATTTCAAAAGGTAGAATAGATCAGGTAGAATATTGAGTCTATTGTTTAGCTTAATCAGACAATAATTGAGGTTGGCATGAGAACAAAGATTGAGTGAGCTACTTATCTAAGATCACTTCTTCAGTGCTGTAGCACCAAGGCCAAGATAGCTTGATGAAATAGGGTAAAACAAGTATCTGTGATCTCCCCATGGGGTAAATCTGGGCTTCCTCACTACCTGGCATGATCAGAGTATTCTAACTTCTCACATGACATCTGGTTTCTCCTACAGCATGTTCCAAAAGAGAGGGTAAGCTTTCAATGCTGGTTTTTTAGCTCCTGGATTTTCACTTCTGACACTTTCTTGTGGTCAAATCAAATCTTGGACATAGCAGAATTAGAGGGGAGAGGAAAGGAATTATATATCATGTCAAGGGAATATTATTGAAGAATTTGAAACAGTCTTTAATACATCACCCTTACAAAGCTAGGACAAATGAAATATCCAATTACTGCAAACCATTTTATCAGCCGTAAGATTCACTGGCCTTCAGTTTTACTAGCAAGTTTGCATTTAACCCAATGACTTTCATGTATTTTAAACACAATTTTCTAAATAGTCTTAAAACAATTGCTAGAGGAAAAGTAAATCTGTAACTTAGATCTAAAGGCTGGAAAGTTACACTTCTTGCATTGATGACCCTTTTTCCACTTTGTTTTATCTTCATTTCTAATACATCAAGATAGAAAGGACAAAGAATATTACTGAATTTCACTTTTATAAAAAAAGCATATTTTTGTTGTGAGGGATTACTAAAAATGGAAGTTTTACTTTTCTTGAAAATCAAGTATTAATAGTCTTGAAAAGAGAAAACACTTTGAAACAAGTTGCATTGAAAGAAAACCCATGTGACATGTCTATCCACATGAGAATCTAATGTCTAATGAACATTTTAGAAGAGTACAAAATTGATTGGATTGAGGATTAAAGGAAAGCAACAGTTTTTAAGGGAGCACAGAAATGTTCATCTATAGGATTGTTTCTTCAACAATCTTAGTCATTCTTCTCAACTCTGTCAAACTACATTAGCTCCCGTTAATCTGAAGGCGTATTTCCAAAACCCATAAAGTGCCTGAAAATGTAAATATAACTGAACCATGGATTTAATTGTTTTTCCCATAAATTAAACACTGATGACAAATTTTTATTTACATGCTAAGAACAGTTAGAGATTTGAAACAACAGCAATAATAAGGCAATAACATTAAGACAACATGGTACGTTAAATGTAGTATGAATGTAATCTTGTTCAGTCACTGTTTTAAAATTCTTACACATATTTTCAGATCACAGTAAGTAGGTTGAAGTGAGGGAAAGTTAAAATGTAGATGGAGAAACTGCTCTATGAAATGCTCATGAATTCAATTTTCTTCCATATTCAAATTATGTTATTTTATTTTGAATTCCCAGTATTCTGTGCTGCTACTTCTTTCAATGAGATGTAAATCTTTTCAGAGTGTCATAAAAAGATTGTTTCACTTGCTTATTTCTCAAGGAATAAATGAAGGGGTTCAATAAAAGGGCAATAGATTTAGTGAGCAAAGAAACTCCCTTATTCATAGCCATTTCATCCTTAGCTGAAGGTTTTATATACACAAAAATGCACCTACCATAGCTGATGGAATCCACAATCATGTGAGGAGAACAGGTGGAGAAAGCTTTCTTCCTTTGCTGACCAAAGGGCAGTCTAAGAATCATACTGATGATGCTGATGTAGGATAGAGCCACACACATAAGGGTCATGATGAAAGTCAGCACAGACTTTAGCCAGCTGCTCTCTGAACCAAATATCTGAATAGAAATTCTTCAGCAATGGAGAAGCATCATGCACAAGATGGTCAATAACAGAAAATGGTCAATAACAGAACCACAGAACTCCAGATGAAGGCTCAAGCCAAGAGGTGGGGAAATAATCAATAAACCATATATCCAACAACAGATGATGAGATTTCTGCAGGCTCTGCTATTCATGATGGTCACAAAATGCAGAGGGTTGCAGATGGCCACATAGAGATCATAGGACATCACAGCCAAGAGGAAAAGTTCTGTAACTCCAAAGAGGACAATAAAAAAGATTTGACTAAACAGGCCTTGATGAACATGGTCTTGTTACCACTTAAAATGATATGTAGATATGTGGGGACACAGGCAGTAGTGAATGACAGTTCTAAGAAAGAGAAATTTTGCAGAAGAAAAATACATAGCTGTTTTTCAATAAGAATTCACCAAGATCAGAACTATCATGGTCAGATTTCCAAGCACACTAAAAAATATGTGATAAACATATTGAGATCAAAACCACAATCTCTAGTTGTGGCTCACATGTCAATCACAGTATGATCAATGTGACAGAGGAATGGTTTCTCATCGATGACTTCATGGTACTGCCTAATCTTCACATAAAAGTCACAGACTTTGCATCTGAGAAGTAATGTCAAAAGATTAGATAATCAAATACTAACTTATAAATCACAATGAAACCCACTTACACTATATAGTATATATATTCATAGTGAATATATATAGTGAATATACATAGTGAATATATACAATAGTGAATAATTCACACTATTCTTTCTGTAAAATTTTATAAAAATTGTTCTTTCATGAATAGTGAATTGTTCTTTTCATAAAATAATGCCCTCAAGTTAATGGCCATTAATAAGGAAGCTAGAGTTAGTATTCATTCAATTGAAATGTCATCTACTACATGAACAATTTTGTTTTGTTTTCTTTTTTTTTGCTTTTTAAGTCACACCAGGCAATGCATAGGGGTCACTCCCAGCTCTGCACTCAGGAACTACCCCTGGTGGTGCTCAGGGGACCATATGGGATGTTGGGAATCGAACCTGGGTCGGCCACGTTCAAGGCAAATGCCCTACCCGTGTGCTACCACTCCAGCCCCTACACGAACAATTTCAACATGTCATTTGACAAATCTAGGCTCCTAATTTCCTAATATTCAAGCAAGTTGAGAGTACTATATCACAGAGCCATGTAATACTTAAATAAGCTAATCATAATACTAAAGAAAAAATGGCTTAGCAGATGCCACTTTTCCTTTTGTGTTGTTTGCTTTGGGGCCCTACCTGGCATGTGCTCAGGTCAATCCTAACCCTGTACTTGGGGATCACTTTTGACAGTTCCCAAGTAACCATACGGGCTGCAGGGAATCAAACTCAGGTCAGCGGCAAGCAAGATAGGAATCTTATCCACTGTACAATCTCTCCAGGCCCACTGTTTTATTTTATGAAGTCAATTTCCAATCATCCCAAGAAGGAATATTTAGCTAACAGGTAGCATCTCTCCCTCTGTGTTTATTAACTCATTAATTACTTGCACATTTCCTGATTATTATCATCATCAGTATGCAGACATGCACTGGTATTCCCCAGAGCATTCTCTAAATATTTCTGTAGAATTTCCACTCTTATACTTATGTCACATAGTTTTGGCCATTTTGTAAACTTGTTTTATGATGATCAGAAATGAAATATATTTAAGTCAATAAATATGGAGGGAAGACCTAATATTGATAGCAAAGTTTTTTTTTGTTTGTTTTTGGGTCACACCCGGAGATGCACAGAGGTTACTCCTGGCTCATGCACTCCATATGGGATTCTGGGATTCGAACCCAGGTTGGCCGAGTGCAAGGCAAACGCCCTACCTGCTGTGCTATTGCTCCAGCCCCAATAGCAAATTTTTTTAAATTGACTTATTTGCATCTCAGATGACGGCTGTAATGATCAAAGTTCAGGGGTGGAGGAGGAATAATCAAGTACTTGAAGCACAAATTGGAAAAAACACATGATCTTTAAAATGTTTTTATAGTAAAACATTTTATAGTAAAACATTTTATAGTAAAACAAGCAGCGCTACATTAAATTAACTTTTATCCATTATAAAACAGATTTAAGAGAGTCACCAAATCAACAGCTACCATTACGTGAACTCATTCTTCACTCAGCTTTATAGATTTATGACGAAATGTCAGAAAAGATGCAAGCCAGGTCACAAAAGTTTATGGATATATGTTCTCCCAGCTGAAAATTCTGGGGCACCCCCGCCCTGCTGAGATCCCAGAAGCCACGCCAACCTCACAGCTTCTGCCATGTCAGTGGTCCAAATCCACTACTTCTCCACTAATCTCTGCAGGGACACCTATCACTGTCACTGTCATCCCATTGCTCATCGATTTGCTCGAGCGGGCACCAGTAACGTCTCTCATTGTGAGACTTATTACTGTTTTTGGCATATCCAGTACACCACGGGTAGTTTGCCAGGGTCTGCCATGCAGGCGTGATACTCTTGGTAGCTTGCCAGGCTCTCCGAGAGGGGCGGAGGAATCGAACACAGGTCGGCCACATGAAAGGCGAACGCCTTACCGCTGTACTATCGCTCCAGCCCCGAAAGGACACCAAACAGAAAAATTCCAAGTATACCTATTTTTAGTCCGAGAAGTCTGAGGTCTTCTCTGAGTGGAGGGGAGAAACCTTCTCCCATCCTCTACATCCTGAACGCAGCCATACTCACATCCCAAAGACGCCATCATGTACATTCATGGGCTCAGTTCTACAGATCTTAGAGTTTCTGGAGCCATGTTCTCACAGCCATGCACTTAAGCACGTGATACCTCCAATATTCACATATTGGTTCCTACATTCTACATTCCAGTAGGAATCACTGTATCACTGTATCGCTGTCATCCCATTGTTCATCGATTTGCTTGAGTGGGCACTAGTAATGTCTCCATTGTGAGACTGTGACAGTAGGTAGGACTGTTTTTGCCATATCGAATACGTCATGGGGGGCTTGCCAGGCTCTGCTGTGCGGGTGGGATATTCTCAGTAGCTTGCTGGGCTCTCCTAGAGGGACGGAGGAATCGAACCTGAGTCTGCCATGTGCAAGGCAAATGCCCTACCCTCTGTGCTATCGCTCCAGCCAGTAGGAATACACTAATATATATATTTTTTCTTTTTGGGTCATAGCCGGTGATACTCAGGGGTTCCTCCTGACTTTTGCTGCATTGGCCAACACTGCTGCTCTTCTCTCTTTGAAGTCTTCCTTTATCGCTTCTCTGCACAGCTTTGTGAGCTCGGACTTTAGCTTGTGATTGCCTGAGGCTTGCGCCAGACATGTTGGCAAATGAGCTCGGGAGTGTCCTAAGACAGGTGACTTTTTGTGGCTTTCTCTCTTTCTGCATTCATGGAGATGCTGAATCAGTTGATCATATTCCTCATTGATGTTTTCAACGATGGCATCTTCCCATATTGCTGCAGTAGTGCCAAAGAGCTACCAATGGTGGCCGTTCTGGGAGTTTTCTTCTTAAACTTTGCAGCCCTTTCTCCCCACTCCATGAAGTAGAATTTTGCATGGAGGAGATGGTGGTCTGATCCCATTTGGAATTTTGGGACAACAGCAACATCGTTCAGGCTAAATTGAATATGATGTGGTCAATTGAATATGATGTGGTCAATTTTGTTGTGGAACTGTCCTCTGGGAGACTCCCATGTCCAGCGTTTAGATTCACCCTTCTGGAACTGCGAGTTACTATGGATGGTTTTGGATGATGAACTCAGACAGTCTCTCACCTTGTTTATTTCATTCTAGGCCATGGGTCTGGACATGGAGATCTTTGGGTGACCTTCTAGCTCCTTTCTTTGTATTAAAAATCACCGACAATGACCTTGTAGAATGTGTGGTCATCTTTATAAAACTTCTCCAGCTCCATGGAGAACTTCTCAATTTCTTCTTCATCATCGTTGGATATTGGGGCATAGATGGCAAAGATAGAAACTACCGGCAACGAGCCACATCTATTCAAGCGTAAGCATCCAATTTGGGTTGTTAGGCATTTGAACGAAAAATGCTCATGGCCAAGTTTGTGTTGACAAGGACACCAATACCACCGAAGCCTCTTCTGTCACATGTTACGAGAAACAGTTCTTCTCCAGTGTCAAACACTGCATGATGTGTTCAATGCCTTCTTGTTTCGGTCAATTCAATGATGTTGTACTTGATCTTCAACAGGTATTGAAGATCAAGTACATAGAGGACCTTCATCAGGTCCTCTATGAATGCTTCCAATGCCATATTCATGCATCAAAAGTGCAAACAGTCATTTTAGTCCTTCTTCATTTTGGCAGCCTAGTTTGACCCTTAGATTTTATCAGCCTCTCTTTGTTCGTTCTTAACGCTGCTGTATTTGGGGCTCTTCCAGGGTCAGGGGAATGAGGCCCATTGTTGTTACTGTTTTTGGCATATTGAGTACACCATGGGTAGCTTGTCAGGCTCTGCCGTGAGGGTGGGATACTCTTGGTAGCTTGCCGGGCTCTCCGAGATTGATGGAGGCTTTCAAGGCAGACTCCAATCATCATTATAGGTGTTTCGATGGTTCACACCATATTTGAACCTCATTAAATATGGTGCGGTAATGATGAAAAATAGGTAGGAAGTGTTTATGATGTGTCTCGAAACCCATTCGTGCTAGAAAGCAGCCTGGAGCGTGGTGGCAGTTGGATAGTGGAGGTAGGCTAATAAGGAATTTATCTGGCTCTGGCAGGGTGGGTCTTATGGGTGTGACCCTGGGTCACCAGAGATTGGTGGAAGCAGTTTATAGAGTATACATTTCTTTCTCGGGCTTCAACCCAGTTAATGTGTTCTGAAAATATGTATATACAAGAATTTTAGGAGCAAAAGTGGATGAGAGACCACATGTACATTAATTTTGCTAAGATTTATTTTTAAATGTTCTGTTTTTATTAATTATTGCTGCTAGTCACTCTTTCTTTGTTCCTTTCTTTTTCTTCTTTTCTTAGTTTGGCTCTAATTAGCAGTACTCAGGGTCTGTGCTAAGGGATCACTCTTGGTGATGATCAGGGACCATATTCAGTACCAGGTATCAGAACCAGTGTTGGCCAAATGTAAATAAGTGCCTTAACCCTCTTGCTCTCTTTCTTTACAAGACACCTTGTGTCAAAGTCTCTTTTCATGAGGATAAGTATATTGAATTTTTGGAAGGTAAACGTATCTTTAGCTTTATATATCAGGCTTGTCATTCTTCCTCTCAGCAAAAATTATTTGGACCTGTACAGAGTCTAGTAATATTCTTTGTCCCTTCCTGTCTTGATGGCTTAAAAAAACAAGTGTAACGCGATTGGCAAAAGATGTGTAACTTCATAGCGATGCCTACCTGGTGACCGAGGGTCTCTGGGTTAGCCCATATTCTTAGATTCTTTAACGTTTTCAAGATCGAGATGCTCAGAATAAGAGTTAGAAAAATTCCTTTTCCCCCTCACTTATTTAAATACCACAGTTTACAAAGTTTTTCATAATTCAGCTGTTTCAAGTACTCAGTGTTTCAACACCAATCCCACCAGCATTGTGCCACTCATCTACCACTGTCCCCAGTTTCCCCTCCACGTGTGAATAAATCTTTAGAATATTTCTGATTTGCAATTGCAGTCCTAATTTTCTACATCTCATTTGAGTTTGCTGTTATTATTGCTTTTCTCTCTGAGGACATTAACCTCTGCTGCAAGGACCAGGCGTTCATTTATTTAATAAATAACATTTTAAATTCTCTAGAGATTTTTGATTCAAAACCTCCTTTAACCTCTTTATTACGTTTTTATTTTCTATAATTAATATGACTGAAGAAAGCTGAGTGTCCTCATGTACAATCCGTTTGCTCTAGAAAATCAGGACACCCACTTGTATAAAGCCAGAGAGGTTTCTGAACCTTCCTGTGTTTTAACGTTATCATTTCTTTGACTACCAAGAAATATTTCTTAGTTTTAAAGTAGGATGGTGTACCTTAAAATTCAGAAACCAGGTATACATTCACAGTCAATTTAGCTGCTAAAATCATACAATCAAATGATTGTATTGGTATATTTATATATTTTGTTCTACTAGAGGTTATCTGAATTCCTTTGAGACAAATATTCCAGGTGAAACATTAAAGAATGTCAAATGTAAGTACTGGAACATTTTGATAGAAAAATAATTTTCTATTTGTACTGATAGAGAAGCTGTTATGTTTTACTCTATAAACATAAAAGTACTATGAAGTACTTTCATACTATGTGTGATTGTTCACTTCATATTTTCACTCTTGAATGGTAATTTCAATTGCTAGTTTAAACTTTGTTTAATAACTTATCAAGAGAGGATATGAATTTCTGATGCTATTTGATAATACACCAAACAAAATTTTATCAGAAAATGTAGGGAAGCCCATTTTAAATTTTATGCATTATTGTATTGGTAGAATGTCAGATATAGTGGTTAAATTGAAAGACTGAGATATATCCCAAAGCTTGATAAAAATTCTCACTTGTCCTATCTATTTATGTTTCTATTTTGTTTATCAACTATTTAGTATTCTTCAATGTTTTTGAGAATAGTAATTACCCTTGAGCAAAAAACAACTTACAAAAAAATTAGGTTTTCCTTCATATCCCTTACTTTTGTAACATCCAGGATTGCTTTTTACTCATTAACACGAGTAAAACTATTGAAAAAATAAAATAATAAGTAATGTGAGGAATTTGTTGGGTATCTCTCCATTTAACTCTATTAAATTCAAATTAAAAAATTCCTTATTTCACTACCAGTACCCTTTATTTATGCTATTTTCTCTCAGAAATAGTTGTCTTATAAGCAGGAAAATGCAATGCATCTCTTGAACTCTCCCTCTCCCTGTACTATGAAATCTGCAAGGTTGGCATTTTAGTGTGGAATTCTACTTAGTGGAAGTTGATGTTACTCAATCCACTTGATGCACACATAAAAACAAGCCCTGCTTTCTTTTTCTTTCATTTTACTTATTATTTTTTTTTTATGTCACATCTAGCAATGCACAGGTGTTACTCCTGGCTCTTCACTCAGGAATTTCTCCTGGAAGTTCTCGGGTGACCATATGGGATGCTGGGGATTGAACCTGGGTTTTCCGTGTGCAAGGCAAATGCCTAACCCGCTGTGCTATCGTTCCAGCACCGAGCCTTATTTTCTTGATGCAGAATCACACACAAAGTTCTGTGAATGATTATAAGACAGTGAAAATTATTTGGACAACAAATTGGTTTATTAAGACTCTCTTTTTGTTCTTGAATGGGAACTGATATTAAACTTTATAACAACCCTCCCCAATAAAAAAATAATGAAAGTTACATTTGCAGAAAAAATCTTCTAGCAGTACCATTTATAGAAGCTAAGACAAGATTTCTTTTGATTATATACTTTCTTAATATATGAAAATATTAAAACTTTAGGATAGAGTCATCGTACAATGATTCACAAAATATATCTTTTCATATTGCTTTCCAGATATTGTGTATACTACACAAATGCTTCACATTGAAATTAGGTCAGATATATTTTGTTTTGTTTTGTTTTTTGCTTTTTGGGTCACACCCAGCGATGCTCATGGGTTACTCCTGGCTCTGCACTCAGGAATTACTCCTGGCAGTTCTCGGGGGACCATATGAAATGCTGGGAATCAAACCTGGGTCAGCTGTATGCAAGGCAAATGCCCTACCTGCTATGCTATTGCTCCAGCCCCTAAGTCAGATATATTTAAGTGCTTATAATGCTAGTGGTTACTGTACTGAATAGCAGCGACATGTAACAGTGATTGAAGAGACAAAATAGATCAATAAAACAAAGTCACAAAACAAAGGTGAAAGATATTCAGCTAAATGGGAATAAATATTTGCATCCCTGCCTTACAACAACAGCAGCTGTAGTAGCAGCGACAGTAGAACCCCTAGTTCTCCTAAAAATTAATGTTCCTCCCTCCTTCCCTCTCTCCCTCCTTCCTTCCTTCCCTCTCTCCCTCCTTCCTTCCTTCCTTCCTTCCTTCCTTCCTTCCTTCCTTCCTTCCTTCCTTCCTTCCTTCCTTCCTTCCTTCCTTCCTTCCTTCCTTCCTTCCTTCCTTCCTTCCTTCCCTCCCTCCTCGTCCTTCTCTTTCTTGGCATTGGAATAAGAGGAAAAATTTAATATATTTATGCTTTCAATCACAGTGTGATACTGAGAACAAAGCACTTAGTGTAATAGAGTTGAGGATTCCAAGTAAAACATTAGATCTGTAGGCTGTTAAATTGATGAAGACATTATAGTCATATGCAAAAGAATAAAATTGGTCTTCTCTCTTTCATCTTGCACAAATATTAACTGGAGGGGCTTGATGCTTAGACATTATACCCGAGTTCAGAAAATATATTGAGAAAAACAGGTAAAGCACACCACGATGTTGACTTCAGAGGTGTCTTCAGAGAAATGATTCCAATGGAAATCAGTTTTATTTTTTCTAAAATAAAAAAGAAACAAATGCTTCATATCAATCTAAAAGTCTCTGTAGAGCAAGAAATTGATTATTAAAGGCAAAAGGACATTCAGTTAAATGGGAATAAGTATTTGCATCCCTGCCTTACAACAATAGCCGCTGCAGTAGCAGCAACAAAGGCTTTGCTGCGGGAAAACTTCATGTGTAAAACTTAATTTCCCAAGTGAAACTGACCCTACAATTGGTGTTAAGGCAAAGGCAGATCAATAATTCCAAACTATGTTCATTATTAGTGAGTAAAGCAATTTTGAGTGATTTGATGGTTAGGAGGCTTCCAAAATTTAATGACCAAGGCAGAGGTTTATGAGTAGGTTTCCTTAAGCTGAGCCTCCAGTGGCAAGGGGAAGCATGTTAGTAAATGTTCTGGGAGCTTCTCTTGAGTTTGTCACATTTGTTCTGTTACCCTCTGCCCCTGCAAAGGTGGAGACACAGGTCATTTCCTTGTGTGGTTTGGCTTCTGTATTAGAGCCTATTCAGAATTCATTTTCTTTTTTTTTGGCCCATGAACGTTGATTGTGTAGTTTATTCTGGTTTTATAGGAGATTGCAGATAATTCATTTTTCCATTAGATTTCTTTTTTTGTATCATTAGCACAGCCTATTACACACATACATACATATATATTGCAGCATATCCGTCCCTCTCGGAGAGTCCAGCAAGCTACTGAGAGTATCCCGCCTGCACGGCAGAGCCTGGCAAGTTCTCAGTGGTGTATTCGATATGCCAAAAACAGTAACAAGTCTCAAAGTGGAGACATTACTGGTGTCCGCTCGAGCAAATTGATGAGCAACGGGATGACAGTGGCAGTGATATATTAGAGCAAGTAATCTATGTCTACTGGCTGTTTTCAAAAAAATTTTCTCGGCTTGGTTTCTGATTTTTCCTTGTGGTTAGATACAAGTTAGTCATTCTCAGCTACAGAACAACGTATGGAGATTGTATGTTATACTTAATGACAGCTCTAATTCCGAGCCACAGTTGTCCTGTTTTTCATTTGTAAAATTACTGGATTTTGTAAAATTACTTCATTTGTAAAATTACAAAATGAATGCTATGAGATTATGCTTAAGACCATGTATATATTCAGCTCAGCTAAATCTTTATTGATTTTGCTTCTTTTGATGTTATATGTCTGAAATGATCCTTAAATGGTAATTGTGAAAGGCTAATTTGTTAATTTTCAATTTCCACCCAATCTTGACATCTACCATCTGGTTCCTTTATTCCATTGTAGGCAAGATCTTACCTTTTCCCAACATAACCGGCCCAGGCCCATTTAATTGATTTCTAGTTCTCAATGTCTTTTAATAATTACACTTAATTTTCTGTTTGCTCAAAATTTCCATATCAATAGATTTCCTTCAACCTGGTTCCTATGGAATTTTTGACAACCTCTATTGTTAATTTGAGGGATTCCTAATATGTGATCATGTTATCCCTAATTTTTTTTACCATAAAAAACAGAGCCAACATTTATGGCGTGATGGAAAAAAAAACATATATTACATATAATAGTGGAAGAAATCAATGGCGTACAAAAAGAGAGGGAAAGATACTACCTGATTTATAAATTCCTCCTTGAAATGATTAGTTTTGCAGAAGGGGTTTAAGTTGTATATTGTTCTGACTCTGCCTCAGTTTGGACCAGGAAAGAGACCATTTCAGAGATACCTGGTTCAATTTAGTGGGCTACATATTAAAGTCTAGACTCAAATAAAGTGGGCTCCTACAGAGATATCTTTTGCCTAGAATTTTTAGTAGACTTAGGAAAGACAAGAATACGTATAACACAGAACACAAAATAACAAATTTTGAACATACTTGCATACAGTTATACATTCATATGTGCAATTACCTATATGCATGTATACTTGTTTTAATATACAAATTTTATAATTGCTGAATTCACACTGATACCTTGAATTTTTGCCTAACCATGTTTTATTATAATTGTTATCCTTAATCCATATGTGTTTCTTCTAGTTCCTTGGAAAAAATTCTTACAATTTATAGGTACTCACTTGCTCAGCTTTATAGAGTGTAAAATATTTTAGCATAGCTTTGATAACGCTCATATTAAAAAAATGCCAAATGTACTGAAAAATACAGGATTTGTTTATAGTTCCTTTGGCTGCTTTTTTAGATCAAGATAAGGGAGACTTTTTTTTATTGAATTGATTTTATTTTATTTACCTTATTTTTCATTGGATTTATATTTTGATTTTGTTTTAAATTGAATCACCATGTGGAAAGTTGGCTTTCAGGTTTAAGTCTCAGTTATACAATGCTCAAACACCCATCCCTTCACCAGTGCACATATTCCACCACCAAGAATCACGGTATACCTCCTCCCAACACCCCCACTCCCTCAGCCCCAAACCCCACCTGTGAAGCTGATAAATTTCACGTTACTTTCACTTTCCTTTGATTGCATTCAATATTTCAACAAAAAAACTCACTATTATTGCTTGGAGTTTCTCACCCCAAAGTCTAACCTGCTGAAAAGGAAGCATTTGATAATTTGTTTTCCATTGCTGAGAATGAAGAGATATGAGGTCGAGGGGCCACAATAGTGGCTACACGGTTTTGGATTTCTGTATGTTAGTATTTTAGTAACTAAGTCCAGAGAAATTTCTGCCAGAAATTGCATTATTGCAAGCTCGTACCTCTCAGCTACTTTATATTCCACACATGAGTGCAATCTTTCTATAAGGCAGACATATTTAGTTAATATATTCAAAGGAACTTGGATTAGGGTCCTTCCTTCCTTCCTCATCCCTTCCTTCCTCCCTCCCTCCCTCCTCCCTTCCTTCCTCCCTCCCTCCCTCCTTCTCTCCTTCCTTCCTTCCTTCCTTCCTTCCTTCCTTCCTTCCTTCCTTCCTTCCTTCCTTCCTTCCTTCCTTCCTTCCTTCCTTCCTTCCTTCCTCCCTCCCTCCTTCCCTCCCTTCCTTCCTTCTTCCCTTCCTTCCTTCCTTCCTCCCTCCCTCCCTCCCTCCCTCCCCCCTCACTCCTTCCCTCCTTCCTTCCTTCCTTCCTTCCTTCCTTCCTTCCTTCCTTCCTTCCTTCCTTCCTTCCTTCCTTCCTTCCTCCCTCCCCCCTCACTCCTTCCCTCCCTCCCTCCCTCCCTCCCTCCTTCTCTCCTTCCTTCCTTCCTTCCTTCCTTCCTTCCTTCCTTCCTTCCTTCCTTCCTTCCTTCCTTCCTTCCTTCCTTCCTTCCTCCCTCCTTCCCTCCCTTCCTTCCTTCTTCCCTTCCTTCCTTCCTTCCTTCCTTCCTTCCTTCCTTCCTTCCTTCCTTCCTTCCTTCCTTCCTTCCTTCCTTCCTTCCTTCCTTCCTTCCTTCCTCCCTCCCTCCCTCCCTCCCCCCTCACTCCTTCCCTCCCTCCCTCCCTCCCTTCCTTCCTCCCTCCCTTCCTTCCTTCCTTCCTTCCTTCCTTCCTTCCTTCCTTCCTTCCTTCCTTCCTTCCTTCCTTCCTTCCTTCCTTCCTTCCTTCCTTCCTTCCTTCCTTCCTCCCTTCCTTCCTTTCTTTCCTCCCTTCCATCCCTCCCTCCCTTCCTTCCTTCTCTCTGTGCTTCTCAGGATTTACTCCTGACTGTGCACTCAGGGATCACGCCTGGTGGTACTCAGGAATTAATAGGGCACTGGGGACTGAACTTGTGTTGGGCATCTGCAAGGCAAACACCTTACCTGCTGTACAATCTCTCTAGCCTCAGGGCTGTTTATGTCTTTGCTCCACTTTACTGTGGTTATGGAATTCACCTGAGATATAAATGACTTTATATTTTGCTTTCATTTCAGGTTTTACTCTACCATCCTTTTAACATTCAAATTGCCATTATTTCTGGATATTCATAATAAATTTACAAAGTACAAAACAATTGAATAGCTATGCAAAAGTATAGCGTTAGATGGTTTCTATTGTTCCATACTTTATAATGTAGCTTTATATTGTCAGTGATAGCAGTGATAGTACCTAATGAAAAAAAACTCCTGAACATGTAAATATGTATCTGATGATATTACATATAATAGTGGAAGAAACCAATGGCATACAAAAAGAGACAGAAAAAGATGCTACCTGCTTTATAAATTCCTTCTTGAAATGATTAGAAATTGACTTCAGAAAGTAAGAAAAGTCATATCTGTAAAGATATTATATTCTTAGTGCCATAATAAGCTTGTTGCATACTTATTTTTTAGCACTGATGCTGTGAGTTGTTATTGTCATTACCTAAATTTCAAATTAGGAAATTGGGAACTCATGGTAAATGACTTGTCTAAGACTGTTTCTGTAGGGAAAAAGACTTGTCCAAGATTCTAAGGTTGCTTCCATAATAGATGACAATGATTTGAATGTAGACAAAATAGCTTAACTTCCTTGTGGTACTCTAACTTCCTTGTGATGAATCCAGTGGATTTTAGGGCATCATTCTATATCCAGGTTAGAGAATGATTAATGTGTGAGTGTGTTTAATTGATATAAATGTTAAATATTTACTCATTCATATTTTTGTATTACTTGTCAGTTCCATCTTTTGTGACTTTTATGTGAAGATTGGGCAGGACCATGAAGTCAGTGATGAGAAACCATTCCTCTGTCACAACGTTCATCTTACTGGGACTGACAAATGACCCACAGCTAGAGATTGTGATTTTTGTCTTTCTGCTTATCACTTATTTGTCCAGTATCATTGGGAATCTGATCATAATAGTTCTCATCCTGATGGATCCTCACTTAAAAACAGCTATGTACTTTTTCCTTCAAAATTTCTCTTTCTTGGAAATCTCATTCACGACTGCCTGTGTTCCCAAATACCTGTACATGATATCAAGCGGAGACAAAACCATCTCCATTAGAGCTTGCTTCAGTCAAATCTTTTTCATTGTCCTCTTTGCAGCTACAGATTTTTTCCTCTTGGCTGTGATGTCCTATGACCGCTATGTGGCCATCTGCAAACCGCTGCATTATGTGACCATCATGAACAGCAGAGTCTGCAGGATTCTCATCATCAACTGTTGGGTATCTGGCTTATTGATTATTTCTCCACCCCTTGGCTTGACACTACATCTGGAGTTCTGTGGTTCTGTTATTGATCATTATTACTGTGATGCTTCTCCAATACTCAATAATTCTTGCTCAGATACTTGGTTCATTGAGCAGTTGGTTGTTGCCTGTGCTGTGCTGACTTTTATCCTGACCCTTGTGTGTGTGGTTATATCCTACATCTGCATCATCAGGATGATCCTCAGACTGCCCTCTGTCCAGCAAAGGAAGAAAGCTTTCTCCACCTGTTCCTCTCACTTGATTGTGGTTTCCCTCAGCTATGGCAGTTTCATTTTTATCTATGTCAAACCTTCAGCTAAGGATGCAGTGGCCATTGATAAGGTAGTTTCTCTGCTTGCTACATCTGTTGCCCCTTTGTTGAACCCCTTCATTTATACCCTGAGAAATAAACAAGTCAAAGAATCTTTTCATAATACTCTCAAAAGATTCATATTTATTTCAAGGAAGGAATAAAACAGTTCTAGGATGCAAAGTAAAATAACATTATTTTTTAATATAGTTCAAAATTGAAGTCATAAAAGTGTCATAGGGTTATCCTGCTACCTACATTTTAACTTTCTGTGGTTTTAAACTGTAACTGTGCCCTGAAAGTACTATCAACAAAGAGAATTTTGTGAGAGAGATCACATTCACATAACTTTTGTTATATTTTCTAATTGTTCCATGTTACTGTTATTACTGTGAGATATAAATTGAATTTTATCTTGATTTGGAGTCATACAAAAGTGAAATTTTTTTTTGTGTCACACCCGGAAATGCACAGGGGTTACTCCTGGCTCTGCACTCAGGAATTACCCCTGGCAGGCTCAGGGGACCATATGGGATGCTGGGAATCAAACCCAGGTTGGCCGTGTGCAAGGCAAAGGCCCTACCCACTGTGCTATTGCTTGAGCCCCAAAAGTGAATTTAGAGGGCCAGGATGTGAATCAAATAGTAAAACACTGCTGGTAGATGCCCTTCCAGACAAAAACCAAAGATATTTTAAAAAAATTTTTAATTTTATTGAATCACTGTGAGATAATTACATGCTTTCATGTTTGGGTTACAATCTCATAATGATCAAACACTCATCCCTCCACCAGTGCACATTCCTCACCACCAAAGATTTTTAAAATTATTGTCTAAATTGTTCAGAGGATTAATAACGATGTTAATAAAATATACATAGGAGTCTTAAAAAAACTTTAACTTCTTAATAAATTTATATTGTGTCCATGGAAACTTCCTCCAGTTATTTTTCTTATCACTTTATTTGAAGGTACAAATATCTTCAATTAACTGGGGTTGATTTTTTTTTTTATCCAACATTTATAAATTGTTTTTTGGGAAGGTAGTCATAAGTTTCTGAACTAATATTTTTGAAATATACTGTGTAAAATATTATTGTATAGCTTAAACTATCCTAAAGTACTCAATAAAGTTTAGTTAAACTTACAAACACCTAAAATTCTGTATTTCTTCTATCCCCAGGGAGTTTTCCCTCTTAACCCATATTTCTATTGCCAATATATATATATAAATCAACTAAATCTATATTCTTTTAAAAAACTTAAATATTTCTTTATTTTTAATTCACAATAATTTATTAAATTCAATATTTCAACACCCATCCCATCACCATTACACCTTCTCACTACCATTTTTTTTAATATTCCCACCACTACCCAAGCCTCCCAAAAGGCAGATGCTAAATAATTTATTTTTTAAAAGTTTTTTAAGAAAACCTTATTTTATAAGGTAGTTCAAAATATTTGATTACGTTTAATATTCAAACACCAATCCACCACCATTATGTCTTCCCATCACCATATTTGGGATGCTTTCATCCCATGCCCCAATCCTTGTCCTAAAGCACAACCGAAATAATATATTTCACATGCTATGAAAAACTGCTGAAAATTCTACAAAAAAATCATATATAGAGGAAACAGTGTGCAAGATTGTTCAATTTTGGCAGGGGCCATTAAGACCTTCTTTATATATCACGACCATGTTGTAAAAGGTTGTGTGATGTGATCTTCTGTATATATATATATATATATATATATACATATATATATACATATATATATATCTCGCTCTGAAAAAATATATGCATATATATATTTTCCTCCATGATTGGTTGTCTACTATTTGAACCCCATCAAATGTGGTATGGTACTACTGAGAGTGTCTCGCCCGTCGGCAGAGCCTGGCAAGCTACTTGTGGCGTATTCGATATGCCAAAAACAGTAACAAGTCTCACAATAGAGACATTACTGGTGTCCACTCGAGCAAATCGATGAGCAACGGGATGACAGTACTACAGTGATACAATTGGGGAATGGGTGGGGAGTGTCTTATGATGTGTCGAGGCCGAGCTGTCCAGGAATAGGTTCCGTTGTTCGTGAGGCTCGGCAGAGCATGTAGGGAGCGGTCTTGAGTGTGGCCGTGGTTGGGTTGTGGAGTTTTTGACTGCCGGAGCTGGGTCCCTGGAGTGGGAAAGGCTCTCACATGCCCCCTTCTGGGGCACCCTGACTGAAATGAAACAATAAGCACAGAGTCTGTGGCATGGCTATGGCAGGCGTCATGTTACTCCCTTCCAGGAAAGAAAGCCTGGGATCTGGAGGGTGGCTGATGGATGACGAGATTATCTGGTGCTGGCAAGAGGTGGTTTATGGGCGTGACTTCTGGGTCACTGGAGATAGGGGGAAATGGGCCGAGGATCTCTGCTCACAGTCCTGTTGAATCCAGAGTCCCGAGTCACAAAGTTCCTCATACCTGGGTTTTGTCAGCTTCACTCGTGGTGAGGCTTGGCCCGAGTGTGTGGGGAGTAGCCTTGATCATGGTGGCGGTTGGGTTGTAGAGGTTTTTGGCTGCTGGGGCTGGGTCCCTTAGGGTGGGGAGGATGCAAAATGATTTATTTTGTATTGCTTGTTGTTAATAATTGACTAGAAATGATGCAAAAATATCTTTTTAGAAAAAAGTGTGTTAAAATAATTATATCTCACCATGGTGTGATTATGTCCCTGTACAAGAGATCACTAACATGTTACAGATTGAGCCTTTTGTGCTGATATATATATATATACATATATATAAATATATATTTTGGATGAAGATTGGTTGCCTTCTGCCTTACACCCCATCCAATGTGGTATTCTACTCTTGGTATATCAGTTGCAGTAATATGAGATATCACAGCCATGGGCTCCAGGAATTCTAAAATTTTAATTTGTGTACCAGAGCTGGATGGTATAAATCTACGTTCTTATGATATTTTAATATAGCTATAATTCTAAAGATTTTTTTATGGTCGGGTTGGGTAGAGGGTTCAAAGAGCTAGAGGGCATGTTGTACATACTGGAGTCCATGCTTCAAGTTCCTGAGCACTGTCACATATGGCCCCCAAATCAAGCCCCCCATCCTCCCAAAGATGATTTCATAGTAGAGTTACACCTAGACCCAAGAACAACCCAACCTTTTCCTTTTCTCATTCACAGACACTCAGCATGGCCTGGCAAGTTTCTCCGCCAGTCAGGATGTGATGTATTCAAGGGGAAGCCAGAGTGACACTCATGCCAAGCAGTCTCGGTGGCTTGGCTTTGAATGTTACACAGGTTGGAATACCAGGATAAGCATCAAAACAAGCTTTAACATCATTAAAACAACAACAACAAAACCCTTGAAAAACAAAGCCCACAACCCCTCAGTGTGACTTGGTACTAGAAATGAGGTCGGACTGAAAGCGACTATTTCTCCACGGAGATATATAGCCTGCATACTGGCCGCACGACCTTTCCCACACTGTCTCTGAGATCCACACAGTCCCTTGGCCGACCTCTGTCTCAACATTGCCAAAGGCTGGCTGAAAAGTTGCTTTGGTGCACAAATACCCTGGCGGCTCCCCTCTCCCCTCATGCAAACTGCAATAGCTCTTAGGCCAGACCTTCAAATCAATGCACTGGAGACAAAGGGCTCCCAAGGCTACGTTTCCTCTCCCATTTCCTGTCTTTCCTTTGTGGTCCTGAGATATTCCAGCATCCGACAAGATAAGGGCACTCAAAGTCAGAGATTTTCTTTTCCAGAACACTCCAATCACCTCAAGCAAACAGCTAAGCCTCAGGCCTGAGGAACCACACAGGGTGGAAGCCCAGCAAGCAGCTGACCCTGGTCTGAACCCCCAGCTCCACACACAGTCCCTGAAGGCCACGATGAGTCTCTCCTGAGCAAAGAACCAGGAATAGCCCCTGAGCACTGGCAGGGGGACCACTTGCCCCTGCCCCCACATTAAACTGCTGAGTCCAGAAGGTGGCTCAATGATGGAGCACAAACCTCACAATAACGGCACGGCAAAAAATAGCACCCTGGAATCAGATCAGCTATTTCTCAACCTTCAGGCATTCTGTTCTGGTGCCGTCCACAAACCCCAACTCGGAGTACATTATTTCCTTTTAAACATTATTTATTTATCTATTTATTTATTTTCTTAGTTTTGGGGTCACACCCGGCAATGCACAGCGGTTACTCCTGACTGTGCACTCAGGAATTACTCCTGGCGGTGCTTAGGGGACCATATGAGATGCTGGGAATCGTACCCGGGTCAGCCGCGTGCAAGACAAATGCCCTACCCGCTGTGCTATGGCTCCAGCCCCATCAGAGTACATTATTTTTTAAGCATGGGAATCCTTCTCTTCTCTTTTCCTTTCTCATATTTCCTAAATAAAATTATTTCACTTCACTAAAATAGGGTTGGGAAGACAGTAGCCCAGGTTAAATCCCTGGTACCACAAGGTCCTCTGAGCACTGCTGGGAGCAAGCAGTGAGTCAGGAGTAGCTCCAGGACACCAGCAGGTGTGGTCCCAAAAAACCAAAATCAAACAATCAATTAATGAATATTAAAAACACCCTGCTAAGTATCTTGACTCATCTAGCATTTTTTAATTTCTATGTTAGTTTTGAGGTCCTCATCTGGTTCGTGGTCTCATGCTTGTGAATCCAACCCAGGACCTCAAACATATAAGGCATGTACTCAACCCCTTGAAACTAAATTGCAGTGGTCAGAGCAATAGTATAGTGGGTAGGGCATCTGCCTTTTACCTGGCTGACCCGGGCTTGATCCCCAGCACTTCTCATGGTCCCCCAAGCCCATCAGCAGTGAGCCCTGAGTGCAGAGCCAGGAGTAAGCCCTGAGTACCAGCAGGTGTGATCCCCTTTCCCCCCCTACCCTCCACAAAAACGAAGAAACTACATTTGTGGTTCTATGAAGCAAACTGAATCATCACATGATGCATTTTGTTTTGTGAGTAAAGGTAGTGCAAAGGATTAATATCAAAGATACATAAGGCACTGGTAGAACTTTACAAGAAAAAAAATCCAACCCCACCCAACAATGGGGAGAAAAAATGAACAAAAACTTCCTCAAAGAAGAAATACAAATGGCCAAAAGGTACAGGAAAAGATGCTCTACAGACTTTATTATCAACTAATCAAAACAACAATGAGGTGCCATCTCACACTCTGGAGACTGGCACACATCAAAAAGAATAAGAACAACCAGTGCTGACAGGGATGTGGGGACTCTCATTCATAGTTGGTGGGAATACCAACTAGTCCAGTTTTTCTGCACCATCTACCCCATCCTACCATAAAAATCTTCATCATCATCAGCCTATTAATCATCGAATTTCTCGAGCGGTCTCAGTAACGTCTCCATTCTTCCTAGCCCTGAGATTTTAGAAGCATCTCTTTACTCATCCTTCCCATTGATGCTTTAGAGGCTCTTTCAGGGTCAGGAGAATGAGACCCAGCTTGCTACTGGTGTTGGCATATTAATACACCATGGGGACAGAAAACTCCTGGTAGTTTGCCAGGTTCTCCCAGAGGAGAAGTAGGCTATAAGATATCGCATGGCGGCAAAGCAGCCGCGTGCTTTGGGAACTTGCTTTTAAAGTCTCTGGATGCTGACTGTGGATGGGCACAGTCCCTGGGTGTGAAAAATAAAATAAAAATCTTAGATTTTTTTTTTTTGGGGGAATGCCACACCCAACAATGATCAGGGCTTACTCTATGCTCAGGGATTACTCCTGGCAAGGCTCAGGGAACCTTATGGAGTGTCCAGAATCAAACTCTGGTTGGTCACATGGCAAAGCAAAAGCCTTACTTGCTGTAAGGCAGTCTATTTTTTGTTGTAGTTTTGGGGGTCACACCTGGTAGTACTCAGGATTTGCTCAGGCACCTCATCTGGTGGGGCTCAGGGATCAAACCAGGGTTGGCTTACATGCAAGGCAGGTGCTCCACTGCTGGACTATCACTCCAGCCCCTTAAAAATTGACCTTTAAATAGCTTATCATAGGCTAGGACATGCACATAGGGCTGGTGTGCTTGCTGTATGTGTTGGAGCCCAGGTTCCAGTTCTAGTCCCTGTTCACATGCTGTCTCACGCCCCACCCAGAGCTTTCTGTTGGAAGTAGCCCTGTGCACTGCTGGATATGGGCAAAAAAACATAAAACAATCCAGAGAGATAATTCAGCAGTTACTTGACTTTCACATGACCTTTGACCCAGGCTCAATCCCTGAATGGTACAGTTAGTTTTGCCCCCCCCCCAAAAAAAACTCTCTATGTAATAGCTATTGTTGATAACAAACAACAACAAAACAATGCATATGCATATGTGTGTGTGTATATATATTGTATGCCTTCCACGTGGCCGACCCATGACTCCTCCATCCCTCTAGGAGAGCCTGGCAGGCTACCGAGAGAATCTCACCCACAAGGCAGAGCCTGGCAATCTCCCTGTGGTGTATTCGATATGCCAAAAATAGTAACAACAAGTCTCACAATGGAAAGGTTACTGGTGCCCGCTTGAGCAAATCGATGAGCAACAAGATGACAGTGATACAGTGATACAGTGATTCCTACTGGAATGTAAGTATTGTGAATATTGGAGATATCATGCTTGGATGTTAGCTTGTGATTGTCTGAGGCTCACACCAGACCATATTGGCTAATGAGCTCGAGAGTGTCTGAAGACAGGCGACATTTTGTGGCTTTTTTCTCTTTCTGCATTCCTGGTGCAATCATGAGATGCTGAACCAGTAAATCATATTCCTCATCGATGCCAATGATGGCATCTTCCCATATTGCTGTAGTAGTGCCAAAGAGCTACCAATGGTGGCTGTTCTGGGAGTTTTCTTCTTAAACTTTGCAGCCCTTTCTCCCCGCTCCATGAAGTCGAATTTTACACGTAGGAGATGGTGGTCTGATTCCATTTGGAATTTTGGGACAACAGCAACATCATTCAGGTAAAACTGTTGATTGAATATGATGTGGTCAATTTTGTTGTGGAATTTTCCATCGGGAGACTCCCATGTCCAGCGTTTAGATTCGGCCTGCTGGAACTGCGAGTTACCATGGATGGTTTTAGTCAACATGATGAACTCAGACAGTCTCTCACACTGTTCGTTCCATTCCAGGCCGTGGGTCCTGACATGGAGTTCTTTTGGTGACCTTCTAGGTCCTATCTTGGCACTAAAATCACCGACAATGACCTTGTGAAGGTGTGGTCTTCTTTATAGAACTTCTCCAGCTCCATGTAGAACTTCTCAGTATCTTCTTCTGTAGTTGGATGTTGGTGTGTAGACGGCGAAGATAGAAACTGCCGGCAATGAGCCACGTCTATTCATAAGTAAGCATTCGATTTGGGTTGCTAGGCACTCGAACTAATCAATGCTCTTGGCCAAGTTTGTGTTGGCAAGGACACCAATACCACTGATGACTCTACTGTCACATGTTCTGAGGAACAGTTCTTCTCCAGTGTCAAAAAGTGCATGATGTGTTCAATACCTTCTTGTTTTGTTCAATCCAATGATGTTGTACTTTATCTTCCACGCTTGTACCATCAGGTCCTCGATGGATGCTTCCAATGCCGCATACATGCATCAAAAGTGGAAACAGTCATTTTAGTCCTTCTTCATTTTGGCAGCCTCCTTCAACCCTGAGATCTTATCAGTCTCTTCTTGTTTGTCCTTCTTAACACTGCCATATTGGGGGCTCTTCCAGTCAGGAGAATGAGGCCCATTGTTGTTACTGTTTTTGGCATATTGAATAAACATGGGCAGCTTGCCAGGCTCTGCCGTGAGGGTGGGATACTCTCGGTAGATTGCTGGGCTCTCCGAGAATGTTGGAGGCTTTCAGGGTGGCCTCCAATCGTCATTAGAGGTGTTCCGATGGTTCACACCATATTTGAACCCCAATAAGTATGGTGCGGTAATGATGGAAAATAGGTAGGAAGTGTTTATGATGTGTCATGCCACTGCTTCGCACCACAAAGCGGCCTGGAGCATGGTGGCAGTTAGATAGTGGAGGTAGACCAATAAGGAATTTATCTGGCGCCAGCAGGGTGCGTCTTATGGGTGTGACCCTGGGTCTCCAGGGATTGGTGGAAGTAGTTTAGAGTTAGAGTATACATTTCTTTCTCAGGCTTCAACCCGGTTAATGTTTTCTGAAAATAAGTATTTGAAAGAATTTTAGGAGCAAAAGTGGGTGAGAGAGACCACATTAACATTAATTTTACTAACATTAATTTTTTTGTTTGTTTCTTAAAGAATTTGATTTTATTGAATCACCATGTGGAAAATTACAATGCTTTCAGGCTTAAGTCTCAGTTATACAATGCTGAAACAACCATCCCTTCACCAGTGCCCATATCCCACCACCAAAAAAAAAAAACAGTACACACCTCCCATCTCACCCCGCCTTGTAACTGACAAATTTCACTTTACTTTCTATTTACTTTGGTTACATTCAATATTTCAACACAAACCTCACTATTATTGTTAGGATTACCCCACTGGCTTCAGACCTACCGTGGCCGCACGGTTTTGGATTTCTGTACTTTAGCAACTAAGTCCAGGGAGATTTTTTCCAGATATTGGATCATTGCAAGCTTGTAAACCCCATCTGTGGTTGTCATAATATGGCGGTCACCACACCCTTCACCCCTGGCAAGGAAGAGGCAGAGAGAGAAATATCTTTCCCCTCCTGGGCAGGCATGGGGCTGCGGCTTAGTTCTCAGTCTGGAGACATTCTGCGAGGAGCTGCCCATGCTGAAAGTAATTTAGCTGGTGTCTGGAGTCACGCTCGTGCAGCTGCGGAGAGGCCACACACACGTGCGGGCCCCGGGATCACATCTTGGCGGCAGGCCTACTAACATTTATTTTAAATTATTCTATTTTTATTAGTTATTACTGCTAGTCACTCTTTTTCCTTTGTTCCTTTCTTTTTCTTCTTTTCTTAGTTTGGCTCTAATTAGCAGTACTCAGGGTCTGGGGTCTGTGCTAAGGGATCACTCTTGGTGATGATCAGGGACCATATTCAGTACCAGGTATTAGAACCAGTGTTGGCCAAATGTAAATAAGTGCCTTAACCCTTTTGCTCTCTTTCTTGACAAGACACCTTGTGTCAAAGTCTCTTTTCATGAGGATAAGTATATTGAATTTTTGGAAGGTAAATGTATCTTTAGCTTTATATACCAGGCTTGTCCTTCTTCCTCTCAGCAAAGACTATTTGGACCTGTACAGTCACAGTCACACAGTCACAGTCACAGTCATCCTGTTGCTCATCGATTTGCTCGAGTGGGCCCCAGTAACGTTTCATTGTGAGACTTGTTATTGTTTTTGGCATATCCAATACGCCATGGGTTGCTTTCCAGGCTCTGCCGTGCGGGTGCTATACTCTTGGTAGCTTGCCAGGCTCTCCAAGAGGGGCGGAGGAATCGAACCCAGGACTGCCGCATGCAGGGCGAACGCCCTACCGCTGTGCTATCTCGGACTTGGCTGGACCTGTACAGAGTATAGTAATATTCTTTGTTCCTTCCTGTCTTGATGGCTTAAAAACAAGTATAAAATGATTGGCAAAAGATGTGTAATTCCATAGCAATGCTGACCTGGTGACAGAGGGTCTCTGGGTTAACCCGTAGTCTTAGATTCTTTAACATTTTCAAGAGTGAGATGCTCAGAATAAGAGTTAGAAAAATTCCTTTCCCCCCTCACTTTATTTAAATACCATGGTTTACAAAGTTTTTCATAATACAGCGGTTTTAAGTATTCAATGTTTCAACACCCATCTCACCAGCATTGTGCCACTCATATATCATTGTCCCCAGTTTCCCCTCCACTCCCCAAACCTGCCTCCTTAGTAGGCAAAAAGTTGCATTATATTTCTTGTGACAAGAATATGGTAAGTGAAATTCAAAAAAGTTTTTTGGTATAAACTCTTTGTGAAAATTGTTCTATCACACATCGTTGTTCTTAGAACCATTGTTGAGGACTTACTGAGCTGTTTGTTGCTAGTCAAACCTCCTGTGTTATTATTTTTATTGATCTCACTTATTCCACCATCCTAATTTTCTATGTCTCGCTTGAGTTTACTGTTATTATTGCTTTTCTCTCTGAGGACACTAACCTCTGCTGCAAGGGCCAAGGGTTCATTTATTTAATAAATGGCATTTTAAATTCACTAGAGATTTTTGATTCAAAAATTTAACCTTTAACCTCTTTATTCCGTTTTTCTTTTCTATAATTAATATGATTGAAGAAAGCTGAGTGTCCTCATGTACAATCCGTTTGCTCTAGAAAATCAGGACACCCACTTGTACAAAGTAGAGAAGTTTCTGAACTTTCCTTGTGTTTTAACGTTATCATTTCTTTGACTACCAAGAAATACTTCTTAGTTTTAAAGTAGGATGATGTACCTTAAAATTCAGAAACCAGGTCTACATTCACAGTCAATTTAGCTGCTAAGGGCAGGGCCTAGAAATGTGATCAAATGATTATATTGGTATATTTATATATTTTGTTCAATTAGAGGTTATCTGAATTTGTTTGAGACAAATCTTCCAGGTGAAAATTTAAAGAATGTCAAATGTAAGTACTGGAACATTTTGATAGAAAAATAATTTCCTATATGTACTAATGGAGAAGCTGTTTATGTTTTCCTCTATAAAGTACTTTCATACTATGTATGATTGTTCACTTTTTACTTTCACTCTTGAATGTTAATTTCAATTGCTAACTTAAACTTTCTGTTTAACTTATCAAGAGGATATGAATTTCTGATGCTATTTGATAATACACCAAACAAAATTTTATCAGAGAGAAAATGTAGGGAAGCCCGTTTTCCATTTTATGCATCGTTGTATTGGTAGAATGTCAGGTATAGTGGTTAGATTGAGAGACTGAGATAAATCCGGAGGCTTGATAAAAATTCTCATTTGTCCTATCTATTTATGTCTCTATTTTGTTTATCCACTATTCTTCAATGTTTTTGAGAATTGTGCCCTTGAGCAAAAAACAACTTACAAAGAAATCAGGTCTTCCTATCATATCCCTTACTTTTGTACCTTCCAGGATTCCTTTTTACACATTTTCACGAGTAAAACAATTGAAAAAAATA
The DNA here is from genome assembly GCF_027595985.1 of Sorex araneus. Classification (NCBI taxonomy): domain Eukaryota; kingdom Metazoa; phylum Chordata; class Mammalia; order Eulipotyphla; family Soricidae; genus Sorex; species Sorex araneus. The sequence goes on from NC_073303.1 coordinate 220,314,035, forward strand.
ATAAGTAATGTCAGGAATTTGTTGCATATCTCTCTATTTATCTCTATTAAATTAAAATTTAAAAATTCCCATTTTCATTATAAGTAACCTTTATTTATGCTATTTTCTCTCTGAGAAATAGTTGTCTTATAAACAGGAAAATGCAATGCATCTCTTGAATTCTCCCTCTCCCTGTACTATCAAATCTGCAAGGTTGGCATTTTAGTGTGGAACTCTAGTTAGTGGAAGTTGATGCTACTCAACCCATTTGATGCACATATAAAAACGAAAAAGCGAGCTCTATTTTCTTTTTCTTTCATTTTATTTTCTAGTTATTTTAGGTCACACCCAGGAATTACTCCTGGCGTTCTCAGGCGAGAATATGGCCTGAGAATGAATCCCTGGGATTGAACCTGTTTTTTCTGTGTGCAAGGCAAATGTCCTACCCGCTGTGCTATCGCTCCAGCCCTGAGCACTATTTTCTTGATGCAGCAATCACACACAAAATTTTGTGAATGATTATAAGACAGTGAAAATTATTTGGGCAACAAATTGGTTTATTAAGACTCTCTTTTTGTTCTCGAATGGGAACTGAAGTTAAACGTTATAACAACCCTCCCCAATAAAAATATAATGAAAGTTACATTTGCAGTAAAAATTTTCTAGCAGTACCATTTATAAAAGCTAAGACAAGATTTCTTTTGATTATATACTTTCTTAATATATTTAAATACTAAAACTTTTGTATTTAGTCATTATAAAATGATTCATAAAGTATATCTTTTCATATTGTTTTCCAGATATTGTGTATATTACGCAAATGCTTCACATTGAAATTAGGTCAGACAGGAGGTTGACTCCATGGCTTGGAGGCTGGCCTCACATTCTGGGGAAAGGGCAACTCAGAGAAGGGATCACCAACTATAATGTAGTCGAAGGCCATGTGGGGTAAGGGAGTTGTGGGCTGAATGAGGGCTAGAGACAGAGCACAGTGGCCACTCAACACCTTTATTGCAAACCACAACAGCTAATTAGAGAGAGAGAATAAAAGGGAACACCCTGCCACAGTGGCGGGTGGGGTGGGGGGAGATGGGATTGGGGAGGGTGGGAGGGATGCTGGGTTTACTGGTGGTGGAGAATGGGCACTGGTGAAGGGATGGGTTCCTGAACTTTGTATGAGGGAAGCATAAGCACAAAAGTGTATAAATCTGTAAATTTGCCCTCACGGTGATTCACTAATTAAAAATATATAAATAAGTTTATATATAAAAAATAAAGAAATTAGGTCAGATATATTTAAGTGCTTAAAATGCTAGTGGTTACTATACTCAATAGCAGAGACATATAACAGTGAAGGAAGAGACAAAATAGATCAATAAAACAAAGTCATAATTTAGGTATCTGAGAGCAATTATCATGCTTCACTTGCTAGGACCTTGAGAAATTGTGGTTGATCATCATTCTTATTGCCACATTGATATAAAATCTGAATTAAGAGAAACTGTTTCATGAAATAAAGCATCAGTTATTTTCTTGAAAATCTGGCCAGAAGAAAAATACAGGATATCTGGCTATTTACATCCGTTAGATAATAAGCATGTTAATTACATATTAATATAGCATAATAATTAATAAACATTGATAGAAGGATATCATGAAAAGCTTTACCCCAGTTCTCCTAAAACTTAATGTCCCTCCCTCCCTTCCTCCCTTCCTTCCTTCCTTCCTTCCTTCCTTCCTTCCTTCCTTCCTTCCTTCCTTCCTTCCTTCCTTCCTTCCTTCCCTCCTCCTTCTTCTCTTTCTCTTCCTCCTCGCTTCTCCTCTCACCCTCCTCCTCCTCTTCCTCCTCCTTTCTTCTTCTTCTTCTTCTTCTTCTTCTTCTTCTTCTTCTTCTTCTCTTCTTCTTCTTCTTCTTCTTCTTCTTCTTCTTCTTCTTCTTCTTCTTCTTCTTCTTCTTCTTCTTCTTCTTCTTCTTCTTCTTCTTCTTCTTCTTCTTCTTCTTCTTCTTCTTCTTCTACTTTCTTCTTCCTCCTCCTCCTTCACCTCCTCCTCCTCCTCCTCCTCCTCCACCTCCTACATTTTCTTTCTTCTCTTTCTTTCATCTTTCTTTCTTCTCTTTTCTCTCTTTCCCTCCCATCTCCTTCCTTTACCTTTCTTCCCCCTTCATTCTTGCTACTCTTAGATGGAGAAATAGTACAGCTGGGAAGGCACTTGCCTTGCATGTGACTGCTGCGGGTTTAATCCTGGGTACTTCTTATAGTCCCCCAAGCCCCCCAGGTGGGATTCCTGAGTGCAGAGTCAGGAGTAAGTCTTAGAACCGCTGAGTGTGACCCCAAGACCCATAACCCAAAAACCGAAAGTCAAAAAATATTCTGTGAGAGACACTATTCTCGACAGTGGAATAAAAGGAAAAAATGATTATATTAATACTTTCAATTACAGTGTGATACTGGGAACAAAGCACTTAGTGTAATAGAGTTGAAGATTCCAAATAAAACATTTGGTCTGTGGGCTGTTAAACTGAGGAAGACATTAAGAGCATAAGATACAGAAAAAATTCTGTTCACATTGTTCTGGGAATAGGGCTTAGTCATATCCAAAAGAATAAAATTGGTCTGCTATATTTCATCTTGCACAAATGTTAACTGGAGAGGCTTGATTCTTAGACATTGTAAGAATTTACAATGTCTGAATTCCTGAACTTAGACAGAGTTCTGAAAATATATTGAGAAAAACAGCACACCATGATGTTGACTTCAGAGGTGTCTTCAAAGAGATGATTTCAGTGGAAATCAATTTTATTTTTACTAAAATAAAAAGTAAAAATGGTTTATATAAATCTAAAAGTCTCTGTAGAGCAAGAAATTGATTATTAAAGGCAAAAGGACATTCAGCTAAATGGGAATAAGTATTTGCATCCCTGCCTTACAACAAGAGCCGCTGCAGTAGCAGCAACAAAGGCTTTGGTGAGGGAAAACTTCATATGTAAAACTTAATCTTCCAAGTGAAACTGACACTACAATTGGTGGCAAGGAAAAGGCAGATCAGTAATTCCAAACTATGTTCATTATTAGTGAGTAAAGCAATTTTGAGTGATTTGATGGTAGGGAGGTTCCCAAAATTTAATGACCAAGATAGAGGTTGTGAGTAGATTTCCTTTAAGCTGAGCCTACAGTGGCAAGGGGAAGCATGTTAGTAAATGTTCTGGAAGCTTCTCTTGAGTTTGTCATGTTTGCTCTGTTATTTTCTGCCCCTGCAAATTTGGAGACACAGTTCATTTCCTTGTGTGCTTTGGCTTTTAAATTAAAGTCTATGCAGAATTTATTTTTTTTTTTGACCCAGGAAAGTTGATCATGTATTTTATTTTGGTTTTATAGGAGATTGCAGAAAATTCACTTTCCCATTAAGTTCCCTTTATTTGGATCATTAGCACAGCCTATTGCATACATACATACATATGTGTATATGAATTGCAACATATATATTTAGAGCAATTAATTAAATCTATGTCTACTGGCTGTTTTCAAAAAAATTCCCTCAGCTTGGTTTCTGATTTTTCCTTGTGGTTAGGTACTGGTCAGTCATTCTCAGCTGCAGAACAATGTCTGGAGATTGTATGTTACACTGAATGACATCTCTAATCCCCAGATACAGTTGTCCTGTTTTTCGTTTGTAAAATTACTGGACTTGTAATGAATGTTGTGAGACTATGCTTAAGACCATGTATCTATACAGCTGGGCTAAATATTTATGGATTTTGCTTCCTTTGATGTTTTATGTCTGAAATGATCCTTAAATGGTGATTGTGAAAGGTTAGTTTGTGTTAATTTTCAATTTTCACCCTATCTTGACTTCTACCATCTGGTTCTTGTTATTCCATTGTAGGCAAGATTTTTACCTTTTCCCAACATAACCAGCCCAGGCCCATTTTATTGACTTCTAGTTCTCAATATCTTTTAATTATTACACTTAATCATCAGTTTTCTCAAAATTTCCACATCAATAGATCTTCCTTCAACCTAGTTCTTTGGAATTTTTGACAACCCCTATTATTCATTTGACAGATTCCTAATATGTGCTCATGTTGTCCCTATTTTATTCTACCATAAAATACAGAGCCAACACATATTTCCCGGAAAAAAAACACAAAAACCCATACTTAGAGTTTTTTAGAAGGCTTTTAAGTTGTATGTTGTCCCTATTCTGCCTCACTTTGGACAGGGAAACCTTTTAGAGATACCTGGTTTAATTTAGTGGGCTACATAATAAAGTCTAGACTCAGGTAAAGCTAATTGCTACAGAGATGTCTTTTCCCTAGAAATTTTAATAGACTTAGGAAACACAAACCTACCTATTACACAAAACACAAAACAACAAATTTTGAACATACTTGCATACAGATATACATCCATATGTGTAATTACCTATATGCATGTATATTCGTTATCGAATGCAAATTTTATAATTATTGAATTCATACTGATACCTTGAATTTTTGTCTAATCATGTTTTATTATAATTGCTATCCTCAATCCATATATGTTGCTTCCAAGTCTTTGGCAAAAATGCTGAAAATTAATAGATTGTCAGAAATTGCGAAATTTTATAGCGTGTAAAATATTTTAGCATAGCTTTGCTAATGCCCCTATTAAAAAAAGATGTCAAAGGTACTTAAAAATACAGAATTTGTTTATAGTTCCTTTGGACTCTTTTTATTTTATTATTATTTTTTATTTTTTTATTTTTTAAAGAAATATTTTATTGAACCACCGTGAAACAAGAAAAAAATACAAAGCTTTCAGGTTTAAGTCACAGTCAAATACTGATTAAACCACCATCCCTTCACCAGTGCACCCGTTCCACCACCAAGAACCCCAATACACCCCCCTCCCACCCCACCCCCCATCTAAGTAGCTAATGATATTCCCATTATTCTCTATATATATTGAGTACATTTCATATTTCCATACAGAACTCACTATTATTGATTGGAAATTTTCCCCAACAATCAGGCCTGCCGAATAGGCATCATCTAATAATTTCTCTTCATTGGTAAGAGTGAAGACTTTGAGTCCGTGCGGCCGCTATCGCTGCCGCGCAGTTTTGGGTTTCTAATATTTTAGCTCAGTTCACAGTCAAAATGGATGGCTGCAAGCATCCGCTCTGGTGCCAAAATGGGTTAGGAGACCTCAGGATCACAGTCAATAGGCGCGGAGGCTCTGCTTCTCCTGCCGCGGCTCTCGGTTCATCTCTGGGCGGAAGGCGCGCCGGGAACACCTCCCCTCCCAGGACCACCTACAGGCTACGTCACTAAAGAAAGTCCTACCTCCTGGTGGAGGGGTCTTAGAGGGTGGCTCTCACCGCGTGGCTGCTGCCGCTGCCGCCATTTTCGCTCAGAAAAATGGGGTGGAGAGGGAAAAAAATCCCTCCCCGGGCTGCACGAGGTTGTAGCGCAGTTCACAGTCAAAATGCATGGCTCAAGCATCCGCTCTGGTGCCAAAATGGGTTAGGAGACCTCAGGATCACAGTCAATAGGCGCGGAGGCTCTGCTTCTCGTGCCGCGGCTCTCAGTTCATCCCTTTGGACTCTTTTTAGATCAACATAAGGGAGACATATTTAGTTAATACATTCAAAGGAACTTGGATTAGTGTCCTTCGATCCTTCCTTCCTTCCTTCCTTCCTTCCTTCCTTCCTTCCTTCCTTCCTTCCTTCCTTCCTTCCTTCCTTCCTTCCTTCCTTCCTTCCTTCCTTCCTTCCTTCCTTCCTTCCTTCCTCCCTTCCATCCCTCCCTCCCTTCCTTCCTTCCTTCCTTCCGTTCCTCCCTTCCGTCTGTCCGTCCCTTCCTTCCTTCCCTCCTTCCTTCTATCCATGTTTCTCAGGGCTTACTCTGGACTGTGTGCTCAGGTATCACACCTGATGGTGCTCAGGGATTACATAGAGCACTGGGGATTAAATTTGTGTTGGGCACCTGCAAGGCAAACACCTTATTTGCTATAAAATCTCTCTAGCCTCAGGGCTGTTTATTTCTTTGCTCCACTATACTATGGTTATGGAATTCACCTCAAATATAAATGACTTCATTTTTGCTTTCAGTTTCAGGCTTTTCTCTACCATCCTTTTAACATTCAAATTGCTATTATTTCTGGATATTCATAACAAATTTGCAAAGTACAAAATAGTTTGATGGCTATGTGAAACTATGTAAAAGTATAGCTATATATAGTTCCTACTGTTTCATACTCTATAATATAATTTTATATTATCACTGATAGCAGTGATAGCACCTAATGAAAATATAACCAGAGCATGTATATGTGTATGCTGATGATATTAACATAAAATAGTGGAAGAAATCAATGGCGTACAAAAAGAGAGGGAAAGATACTACCTGATTTACAAATTCCTTTTGAAATCATTAAAAATTGGCTTCAGAAAGTAAGAAAAATCATATAAGGAAAGGTGTTATTTTCTTAGTAAAATGATAGCTTGTTGCATATTAATTTTTTTGCACTGATTATTCTATGAGTGATTCGTGTCATTACCTAAATTTCAAATTAGGAAATTGACTTATGGTAAATGACTTGTCCATGCTTTTTTCTGTAGGGTAAATGACTTGTCCAAGATTCCAAAATTGCTCCCATAATAGATGACAGATGTTTTGAATGTAGACAAAGTGGCTTAACTTCCCTGTGGTACATTAACTTCCTTGTGATAAATTTAGTGAACTTCAGGGCATCATTCTATATTCAGGTTAGAGAACAATTAATGTGTGAGAGTGTTTAATTGATATAAATGCTAAATATTTTCTCATTCATATTTTTGTATTACTTCTCAGTTCCATGTTTCGTGACATTTATGTGAAGATTGGGCAGGACCATGAAGTCAGTGATGAGAAACCATTCCTCTGTCACAATGTTCATCTTGCTGGGACTGACAAATGACCCACAGCTAGAGATTCTGATTTTTGTCTTTTTGCTTATCACTTATTTGTCCAGTATCATTGGGAATCTGATCATAATAATTCTAATCCTGATGGATCCTCATTTAAAGACAGCTATGTACTTTTTTCTTCAAAATTTCTCTTTCTTGGAAATCTCATTCACAACTGCCTGTGTTCCCAAATACCTATACATGATATCAAGCGGAGACAAAACCATCTCTATCGGAGCTTGCTTCAGTCAAATCTTTTTCATTGTCCTTTTTGCAGCTACAGATTTTTTCCTCTTGGCTGTGATGTCCTACGACCGCTATGTGGCCATCTGCAAACCGCTGCATTATGTGACCATCATGAACAGCAGAGTCTGCAGGATTCTCATCATCAACTGTTGGGTATCTGGCTTATTGATTATTTCCCCAGGCCTTAGCTTGGCACTACGTCTGGAGTTCTGTGGTTCTGTAATTGATCACTATTACTGTGATGCTTCTCCAATACTAAAGAATTCTTGCTCAGATACTTGGTTCATTGAGCAGCTGGTTGTTGCCTGTGCTGTGCTGACTTTTATCCTGACCCTTGTGTGTGTGGTTGTATCCTACATCAGCATCATCAGGATGATCCTCAGACTGCCCTCTGTCCAGCAAAGGAAGAAAGCTTTCTCCACCTGTTCCTCCCACTTGATTGTGGTTTCCCTCAGCTATGGCAGTTTCATTTTTATCTATGTCAAACCTTCAGCTAAGGATGCAGTGGCCATTGATAAGGTAGTTTCTCTGCTTGCTACATCTGTTGCCCCTTTGTTAAACCCCTTCATTTATACTCTGAGAAATAAACAAGTCAGAGAATCGTTTCATAATACTCTGAAACGTTTGATATTTATTTCAAAGAAGGAATAGAACAGTTCTGGGATGCAAAATGAAAAAATGTACTATTTTTTAATATGGTTTCAAATTAAAGTCATAAAAGTGTTTACATTTTAACTTTCTGTGGGTTTATACTGCAACGGTGCCCTGAAAATACTATACTATCAACAAAAGAAAATTTTGTGAGAGAGCTCACATTCACATAATTTTTGTTATGTTTTCTAACCATTTCATATTATTGTTATTACTGTGACATATAAATTGAATTTTATGCTGACCTGGAGTCATACAAAAATGGAATTTGGAGGCCCCGGATATGGATCAAGCAGTAAAACACAGTGGATAGATGCCCTCCCAGAAAAAAAAAGGTTTTAAAATTTTTTGTATAAATTGTTTAGAGGATTAATAGTAATGTTAATAAAATATACATAGGTGTTTGAAAAAAGCTTATTACTTCTTAATAAAGTTATGTCGGTCCTTTATGGAAACCTCCTCCAGTTATTTATTTTTATTTATTTATTTATTTATTTACTTTTTGGGTCACACCCAATGATGCTCATTTGTTACTCCTGGCTCTGCACTCAGGAATTACTCCTGGCGATGCTCAGGAGACCACACATGATGTCAAGGATTGAACCCAAATCAGCTGCATGCAAAGCAAATGCCCTCCCGCTGTACTATTGCTCCAGCCCCAGTTATTTTTCTTATCACTTTATTTGAAGGTAGAATTATTTTCAATGGACTGGGCTCGATTATTTTATCCAACTTTTGTAAATTTATTGGGGGATGAAGATAGTCATAAGCTTCTTAACTAATAATTTTGAAACATACTGTGTAAAATACAATTGTACAGCTTAAATGATCTTAAAGCACCCAATTAAGTTTAGTTCAACCTACAAACACCTAAAATTCTGGTATTTCTTCTACCCCCAGGGAGTTTCCCCCCTTAACCCATATCTCTGTTGCCAATTGATACATAAATCAACTAAATCTACATTCTTTTTTAAAAAACTTTAAAATTTCTTTATTTTGTATTGACAATAATTCATTACATTCAATATTTCAATACCCATCCCATCAACATTACACCTTCCCACCTACCATTTTTCTTGAATTTTCTCACCACCACGCAAGCGTCCCCAAAGGCAAATGCTAAATAATTTATTAAAATAAAAAAAAATAATTTTATAAGGTAGTTAAAAACATTTTATTACATTTAATATTTAAACACCAATACCATCACTGTTACACCTTCCCACCACCATATTTGGGATGTTTTCATCCCATGCCCCAATCCCTGTCCCAAAGCACAACCAAAATAATATATTTTGTATTGTTTGTTATGAAAAACTGCTCAAAATGCTACAAAAAATATCCATAGTGGAAATAATGTGAAGATTGTTCTATTTTGGCAAGGGCCATTAAGACCTTGTTTCAGATATCAGTAACATGTTGTAAAAGGTTGAGTGATGTGAACTTCCATATATATATAGTTGAAAAAATGCATATATATATTTCCCTCTATGATCATATTTAATATGATCGCTTCCCCCGCTCTACGTTTTCCTTCCTAGAACTTCAAAGATATTATAAAAAATAGTCAATGTACCTCCCCAACTAAAAATGCAATAATAGCTTGCTCTCCTCCATAGAATAAACTCTATACTTTATCTATAAACAGTACAAGTTATCTCCTATTATTCTCACTTTGTTTCATGACACTCTTCTTTCCTGATAGTCGCAAGTCTTCCAGGAAATCCCGTGTTGGACCTTTGCACATACTGAGCCATCTGCTTACACCTCCTTCATCTGAAAACTCAATACAGAAGAGTGCTTGATCTGTAGACTCTTGCCACTGTAGGCTCAGTCGAAAGGAAACCTATTCATAAACTATTCCCCTGATCACTCAGTTTTATGAAGCTTCCTACCATCAACCACTCAAATGTAAAATAGTCTTTTAAAAAGTCTTTCTAGAAGTACAGTTTCAAATTATCAATGTTTCTTTCTCTGACCACCAGTTATCATGCTAGTTCTATGTGGGACAAGAATGTAAATTTTTTCCTTTTTTCCCCAGCCCCAATTATGGCTCATTGGTGTGATAGAAAGAGCTGGGTTTGAATTTTATGTCCTCATCCCCACAATGCCAATACTCTATGCTGAATCTATCCCTGGTCTTCTTTTTTGTAATTTTTCTTGAAGTAACATTTGTTTGAATGTGCATGTTTGTATTATAGTACCATTATTATATTAATATACATGATTAATTAATAATACAACAATAATATACAATTATTATAGCACCATAGTACCATTGCACAACCACCACCAAAGTACTAGTATACTTCACCACAATCCAGTGGACCATTTTAGCCCACTTCTTTGTTTTTTTGTTTTGTTTAATTTTATTGAAGCACTGTGAGATAGTTACAAGCTTTCATGTCTGGGTTACAATCTCACAATGATCAAACAGGCATCCCTCCACCAGTGCCCATTCCCCACCACCAATATCCCCAGTATACCCTCCACCCTTCCCCACCCTCCCCCTGCCTCCATGGCAGACAATATTCCCCATACTCTCTCTCTACTTTTGGGCATTATGTCTTGCAACACAGACACTGAGAGGTCATCATGTTTGGTCCATTATCTACTTTTGACACGAATCTCCCATCCCGACTGATTCCCCAGGCCATCATTTTCATAGCAATCCCTTCTCTAACACATCTGCCTTTTCCCTTCCACTCATGAAGCAGTATTCCAGCTATGGGACAGTCCCCCTAGCCCTTGTATCTACTGTCCTTGGGTGCCAGCCTCATGTGATGTTATTCTATACTCCACAAATCAGTGCAGTCCTTCTATGTCTGTCCCTCTCTTTTTCTGACTCATTTTGCCTAGCATGATACTGTCTATGCCTATCCATTTATAAGCAAATTTCATAGCTTCATCTCTTCTAACAACTGCATAGTATTCCACTGTGTAGATGTACCAAAGTTTCTTTAACCAGTCATCTGTTCTAGGGCATTTGGGTTGTTTCCATATTTTGGCTATTGTGAACAGTGCTGCAATGAACATATAGGTACAGATGTCTTTTCTACTGTGCTTTTTTGTATCCTCGGGATATATTCCCAGAATAGCCCACTTCTTTGAAACTTCAGTTTTATGATCAGTAAGGGATTATTTTTATTGAACATTATCTTTTCCCTTGTTTCTTTCTTTCTTTTTTTGCTTTTCGTGTCATATCTGGCAATGCACAAGGGTTATTCCTGGATCTGCACTCAGAAATTACTCCTGGAAGTGCTCAGGGGACCATATGGGATGCTAGGCATCAAACCTGGCTTGGTCCGCCATGATATCGCTCCAGCCCCTTCCCTTGTTTCTTTAAAAATGCTGCATACAAGTGAGATCATGTAGTATTTGTCCTTACTTTTCTCATTTAGTTGATTAATTTGATCCTTTCCACTTCCATTCTGTACCAAAAAAAAAAGTGAGTTTCCCCTTTTCTTATAGTTGAATATATTTCTGTTGCATATGTGCCAAAATTTATATCCAATCATTTGTTGTTGGCCATTTAAGTTGTTTTCTTGACTGGCCTTTATACCCCTGCAATCAACACACGTGTGCACATCATGTCAAACAATGGAGTAGAATTGCTGGGTCACATGATAGCTCTACTTTTAATTTTATCAGAACTTCCATAATCGTCAAAGAGGTTGGACCAGTTTGCATTTGCGTTAACAGTAAATGAGTTTTCCTTTATCTGTGCATCCCTGCCAGCACATTTTCTTCTTTTTGATAAAGGCCAACTTTACTTATATGAGGTGATATCTCATTGTTGTTTTATTAACATTTCCCTTATAATCAAGGAATTTGAGCATTTTTTTTATGGCATACTAAGGATTATCTATGTGTCTTCTTTGGAGAAGTGTCTCTTCAGCTCGGTAGTCATAGTTTCTTTTGCAGTGAAGTAACTATTAATTTTAATATAAACACTTATGTCTCTTTTTTTGGCATTTTTTTTCCGTGCCAGTAAAATAAAATCATTGAAGACATGACAACAGACATCATAGACTGTTTTATCTGTATTTTCGTTTTTTCTTTACTCAAATTTAACATTGATTTTAGTTAATTCACTTTGAGTTCACTTTTCACATGATATGGAAAAGCATCTAATTTCATTCTTTCGCATATGGCTAAGGAGAATACCCAGTACCATTTGTTGAAAAGGCTGCACTTTGTCCGTCTGATGCTCTTGGCACTTTTGTGATAAACTGTCCACATATTTGAGGGTTTATTTTTTGCCTCTCAACCTGTACTGCTGATCTGAGTGTCTGCTTATATTCTTTTACCATGCTGTGTTGTAGAACCAAATTTAAACTGTCCTTTGTACCCAACACTGAGAATAATGACAGAAATACTGAACAACACCCTTTTACAACAGAATCAGCTAAACAGATATTTTAAAATAAGCAAAGGTATAAAACTATGGTAGAAGTTTTAGACTTAAACAAGTTTTGGTAGCATTTTAAAGGAGAAATTGGACCACAAAACAGTATTTCATGAGATATTTGTTAATCATTATTAAATAATATTCTTATTTAATAAAATATCCAATAATTTAACAATTATTAAATAATATTCAATATTAAAATGATTAATATTAAATATCTGATAAATAAGGAATATGGCACAGAATTCTCTAATTTATGACCCTATCTTACAAATAAATAATTTATGTTTCATTTTTAATTCAATTTTGATCCATTCAATTAATCAAACAGTGTGGTAATAAAACCAACAGTCAACTAGTATTACGAACTTAATTTCTAGGCAAGAGTAACATAATAATTGTTTTCAGGTACATAATTTATGCTGTTAATGTACTGAATACATAGCTTTCTTCAATCATTGTTCTATGTCACTGTTAGCAAATATAATAGTCATTAGCCAAATTTTGAGTTTTGCAAACATGTGTTTAGACATGTAACATCCATGAAACATGCATAATATTTGGAATTTATATTAAAATGACATATTTACATAAATGTCATGAATTATCTAAGATAAATATATTTGAATTATAATATTTTAGATGTATTGATCTGCACTGACCTGATGACTAGTGACAAATGGAGGTTCGATTCCTCTGCGCCTCTTAGAGAGTCCGGCAAGCTACCAAGAGAATCCTGCCCGCACAGCAGAGCCTGGCAAGCTACCTGTGGCATATTCAATATGCCAAAAACAGTAACAAGTCTAAATAGAGACGTTACTGGTGCCAGCTTGAGAAAAACGATGAACAATTGGATGACACTGTTGCAGTGCTACAGTACTTATTTACAGCATGCATAAATTTTTAAGGGAAGGCCCTAGAAATACAATATGAATTTGTTTACTGTTGTCTTTTTTTAATTAAATTTTTATTAGTGAATCACTGTGAGGTACAGTTACTAACTTATGAACTTTCATATTTGCATTTGGTTTACATCCCTTCACCAATGCCCATTCTCCTCCACCAATGTTCCCAGTATCCCTCCCACCACCCCCACCCCAACCCCCACCACCCCATCCTGCCTCTGCAGCAGGGCATTCCCTTTTGTTCTCTCTCCTGTTGAGCTGTTATCTTTTTGTTCAAATGGAGGTTCTCCATTTCAGATGCATCTTTCAAGTGGACCATTAAAGAATATCAAACGTAAGTACTAGGTGTCGTACTAGAAAGATAACTATTTGTACTTGTGAAGAAGATAATTGTATTTTTCTCTATATTAATTATACTGTTCATACTATTATAATTTTTCACTCTGTATTTTTACTCTAACAACGGTAACTTGAATTACTAGCTTCCAAATTCATTTTGATATTTTTATCAAGACGGTGTTTACTGAGTTTTTTTTTTGGGTCACACCCGGCGATGCACAGGGGTTACTCCTGGCTCTGCACTCAGGAACCACCTCTGGTGGTGCTCAGGGGACCACATGGGATGCTGGAAACCGAACCCGGGTCGGTCGGCGTGCAGGCAAACACCCTACCCGCTGTGCTATCGCTCCAGCCCCTGAGATTTTTTTTTTTGTGCTTCCACATGCATTTTATTTATGTTTATTTTTTTAAATTTATTTTATTCTTTAATTAGTGAATCACCATGAGGGTACAGATACAGATTCACACATTTTCGAGCTTGTTTTTCCTTCATACAATGTTCGCAAACACATCCCTCCACCAGTGCCCATTCTCCACCACCAAAAAACCCAGTATCCCTCCCACCCCCCAATCCCATCTCCCCCGCACCACACCCTGCCTCTGTGGCAGGGTATTCCCTTTTGATCTCTCTATCTCCAACTGGGTGTTGTGGCTTGCAATAGGGGTATTGAGTGGCCATTGTATTCAGTCTCTAGTCTACTTTCAGCATGCATCTCCCTTCCCAAGCGGGATCTCCAACCACATTTCACTTGGTCTTTCCTTCTGTATCTGAGTTGCCTTTTTCGCCAGCATGTGAGACCAGCTTCTACGCCATGGAGCCAACCTACTGGTACTTATTTCTACTATTCTTGGATATTAGTCTCCTACTCTATTATTTTATATTCCACAGATGAGTGCAACCTTTTTATGTCTGTCTCTCTCTTTCTGACTCATTTCACTTAACATGATACTTTCCATGTCGATCCATTTATATGCAAAGTTCATGACTTCATTTTTTCTAACACCTGCATACTGTTCCATTGTATAGATGTACCAGAGTTTCTTTAAGCAGTCATCTTCTGGAAAACAATATGGACGCTTCTCAAAAAATTAGAAATTGAGCTCCCATTTGACCCAGCAATACCATTACTGGGAATATACCCCGGAGAAGCAAAAAAGTATAGTAAAAGTGATATTTGCACGTATATGTTCATCGCAGCACTGTTTACAATAGCCAGAATCAGCCCCTGAGATTTTTATATTAAGCAAAACTTAATCAGAGGAAATGTAGGTGAGACATTTATTTATGCATCATTATTTATGTTGGTGAAAGGCCACATAGAATGATTAGATTGAAAGAAGTTATTACCCAGGTTTGTTCAACACTCTCGCTTTTCCTATTCTTTTATTTTGTTCTCTTTATTTTTGTCAACTATTTAGTACTCCTCATTGTTAGATGGGTTCTTGATTTCTGTACCTTTGAGCAAAACAACTTAGAATGAAAACAGGTCTTCCAATATTATTCCTTTCTTTAGTATTATCAAGCAGTGCTTATTTTCCTCATTAGTATCATGATGAAATTGAACAAAACAATATCATTTTAGGAATTTCATAACTCTCCATTCTGTTTGTGTCATCATTTAAATTTAACATTAAATTAAAAGATCTCCACACCTTCAAAGCATCACCTCTCTGTGTAATAGCTGTGTCATAAACACAGGAAAATGCATTTCTGTATTCTCCCCCTTCTACTGTGATACCCACTGTAGGATAACATAGCTTCAGGTAGCTTAGGTTTATTGGGTTACTCCCACCACAGTGCTCCCATTCCTCTGTGTTTATTTGTAACTTTTTTCTTAGTGTTTTGTTGACTCTTAAATATTGTTTTTGTCTTCTTGAGTCCTTTGCATAGTTTATTCAGAGACATGTACTTTTTGTATGGACACAGGAAGACTTAGTAAATGCTATGCTTTTGTAACCTGGGAGTCATTTGACTCTACATGATATTTTCTTCCTGGGCATCTGTTCTCTTGACCCAAGCCTCAGCTGCCCTTACTTCCTAGCACCCCCAAAAGCAAGGTCCTGATGAGGGACGAGACGGACCCAGGGCAAGTGGTGAGTTGTGTGCTACCCTGGCATCGAGATGGGCCTGGCCAAAGTGCCTAATGCTTAACTATAAGTTAAGAGCTTGATCATGGACCAATGTTGTCACGATCCAAACAGTGATAACTAGATTTGGACCCTGCTAGGGTGAGGAGTGATTAATCTGGCCTGAGTGCTATAGTCTGAGCCTGTGGCAAGATGTTACCAGGAGAGCTGCCTTGCAAGCCTCAATGTATCTCTTGCTATGTCCATCCAAAAATAACTAGGATTAAGATGTTAATAAGTGTTTGGACTAAGGAAAGGAAAAAACCCTTAAGAGTCAGGAAGGGCTTTGGAATGCCCTGTCCTCAGGAAGGCCTTTCTTATGTTGATTTTGCTACCTGGCTGGGTGTAGCCTAGAGGGCAAGGTGGGAGAGACAAGGAGGAGGCTAGACTAGAGAAGCAAGAGGGCAGTAGATCCAGAGAGAGAGGATGGAGCTGGGAGTGCGGGAGATGAGAAAGATGGAAGATTGAATAAACGGTGACTAATCAGCAACCAGCTTGGTCCTTGTTCTTCCCTCACCGGTTCTTGGCCAACGGCTACCCCAATCCAGCCCATACACAGCGGTTCCAGAGGACCGAATGCGGGCAGTGAGACAGAGCCTCCTGGAGAGCCCGCGAGTGCACAGGCCCCTCGGCGAGCTTTAGTTTTTGCATTTTAGTGAGGAAGGTGGTTCTATTCGACTCTTTTAGTTCATACATAAAAAAATAAGATAAAGTTGAGCCCCATTTCCTTCATGCAACAATAAAATGTTTACAATAATTATGAGTGATGACAAAATACAGTGAAAGCTATTAGATACCAAATTGGTCATGTTGAGTCTCTTTTTGTTCTCTAATGGGGAGAAGATAAAACTTCTCCCCATTAGAGAACAAAAGTTGAAGAAACAGCCCATTTCCTTGATTGGTTTGGCTTTTGCATTAAAATCTATGTAGATTTCAGGTTGACCCATGAAACTTTATCACCTGCTCTGTTATGTCTCTATTGAAGATTGAAAAAGACCCATATCCCATTTTTTTTTATGAATTTGATTGCCTAAGGTTTTTCCTTGTAATTAGATTCAAGTTATTCTCAGATGTAGAATGGCATAGATTGTACATCATTCCCAGAGTGACATATCTGTTTAGGTGAAGTCCCATTGCTCCCTTGTAAAACAACTTGACTTACCTTATAACAAATAAGCTGTCTCTGAGATAAGACTATCTAAGTATTCAACCCTGCAACCAAATTTTTCTTCTTTCAGTGTTTTTGTTTCTGACTCAGTCCTTCCTGTAGTGACTGTGAAAGGTGGATTCCAACTTCTACCCTGTCTTACCAATTATTGGCAGGCTCTGGTATTCCACTGTAAGACCCTTCCTTTTTCCAACTTAACTGACCCAATGAATGCTTATGGACTTCAGAATTTATAGTTATCAATGGCTTATAACTGTTACACATATGAATTACTTTGCTGAAAACTTATAACTTCAAAAATACTTGAAGGCCTTCCTTAGAGTTAGTTTCTGTGCAAATTGTGACAGACCCTATTATTCATTTCAGCATATTCTAACTTTCTGAAGTAATGGAATTTTACACACTTGTGTTGTTCCTACTTTTAGTTCTGGCTCTGGCAATTTTTGAGGGTTATATGGTTCATTTTAATGGGAAACAGATCAAAATCCTAGCTCCAAGTAAGCTAGTTACTACTGGGGTTCCTTTCCTTACCAATTTCAGTAGGCTTTACTTGTATCATTTGTCATCCTGTTGCTGATTTATTTGCTTGAGTGGGTGCCAGTAACATCTCTATTGCTCCCTGTCTCGTGTTAGTGTAGCCCAATGGGGTCTGCTTGCTCCAGAACACGAAGAGCCTCAAACTGTTCATTCAGGGTCTTGATGAAGAAATCTAACCATCTCGTAGGTGGGTGGCCAGGCATTCTTCTGACATCCCTTGGAATCCTGTGAAATGGCCAGGCGTTCTTTTGAAGTCGGTGGAATCCAGTCAAAATTCCACAACTGACTGAATTCAGTAGGCTTAGAAATATAATTATGTATTAAAAACAGAATAAAATATATGTAATATGTGCATACATTCATAAAAATAAACATGATACATGGTTATGTATGTCTGTGGATACTAATATATATTTACTTTCATATAAAACTCTTAGCAATGATGCATTTACATTGATATCTTGAATTCTTGTCCTTCCACTCAGTTCTTTTTGTTTGTCATATAATTCTATATATTTTTTCTTAGTTTCTTGGTAAAATCTCAGGCAATCCATATTATAGTAATATCTTCAGTTTATGGTAGACTAAAATATTTTAGCATAGATTTTTCCTATGCCACAATAAAGAAAATAAACCTCTCTAAAAAATACCCTCAGAATTTGTTTACAATTAATTATTCATATTCCTAGATTAAAAGTGAGGTGTATAAGTTTAGATAGTAAGAAGAACTATGATTAGCCATTTCTTTATCTACTTTGAACTTTGATTAGTCATTTTTTCATCCATTTTGATAAGATTATGGAATTTACTTGCGATACCAATGTATTAATTTTATTTTTGAATTTACTTTCCTTTCAGGTCCTCACTTCTATTTGGAATATTTAAATTAATTTTGTTTCTGAATACATACTAACAAGTTTCCAAAGGATTAAATATAGCTGTATGACAGCTATATGAACCTTAGAAAGTTACATGACAGATGTGTAAGATTTATATAATGGAAGGTTTTATGTAATTCTATAAAGAATACCAGAGTGAAGCATACACATCTGCTTATGATGTTAATCTAGAATAGTGAAAGAAATTCATGATAAAAATAGGACAGGGAAATGCTATGTGATAAATTCCTTCTGGAGGTGATAAAAATTGCCTTCAAAAAATACATAAAATTGATAGCATCTCCTGACTCATATCATAATCATAGCACATAATTTATCTTGTGGCTACATTAGTTCTGTGATTTAGTATTGTCATCAACCCAAGTTCAAGATCAGTAAATTGGGAGGGGGGGTCCTTGATAGATTAAATGTCTTCCAAGTTTACTCATGTAGCACAGGAGATATATATGAGTTTAATGCTGACAAATTGCTTCTTGTTCCCCTGTGATACATTAGCTTCCCTGTGACAAATTAGATGGACTTTATGGCATCATTTTATTTACACTTTATAGATAGAAAAGCATTTGACATGGAATCCAGTAGGATTCCACGGGATGTCAAAAGACCTCGTGGCCGCCCACCAACAAGATGGTCAGACTTCTTCGTCAAAACCCTGAATGAATGATTTGAGGCTCTTCCTATTCCTGGAGCGAGCAGATATCATGGGCTCTACTAGCACGCGACAGGGACAAATGGAGCCATTACTGGGGCCTGCTTGAGCAAATCAAAGATCAACGGGATGACAAGTGATATAAGTGATACAAGATAGAAAAGCATGTGAATGGGTTTGTTATCTTTAGTTAGTATTTGATTCTGTCATATTTTTATATAACTCCTCAGATGCAAGCTTTGGGACTCTTCTATGAAGATCGGGCTGTACCATGGAGTCAGTCAGGAAAAACTATTCCTCTGTCACAACTATTCATTATGCTGGTACTGACAATGGACCCATGCATAGAGATTATGCTTTGTGTCTGTACGTTTATCTCATATTTGTTAAGTGCAACTGGGAATTTGACCGTAATAGTTCTTATCTTGGTGGATTTTCATTTAAAACAGCTATGCATTTTTTTTCTTCGAAAATTTCTCTTTCTTAGAAATCTTATTCACTGCTGCCTATGTTTCCAAATACCTGAATGGCATATTAAGTGGAGACAAGACCATCTCTGTCAAGGCCTGCTTCAGTCAAATCTCTTTTGTTGTCCTTTTTGGAGCTACAGAGTTTTTTCTTTTTGGCTGTGATGTTCTATGATCGCTCTGTGGCCATCTGCATCCCTCTGCATGATGTGACCATCATGAACAGAAGAGCCGAGTAGGATTCTCATTATCTGTTGCTGGGGATCTGATTTATTAACTATGCTTCCACCCCTTGCCCTGTCCCTTCACCTGTAAGGGTGAATTCTATAACTCTGTCATGGATTATTATTACCGTGAAGCTTCTCCATTACTGAAAAATTCCTGTTCAAAGACTTGGTTCATTGAGCATCTGGTTATAGTGTTTGCTGTGCTGACCTTCAGAGTAATGCTGGTGTGTGTGGCTGTATTCTGCATCAGCATCATCAGGATGATCCTCAGACTGCCCTCTGTCCAGCAAAGGAAGAAAGCTTTCTCCACCTGTTCCTCTCACTTGATTGTGGTTTCCCTCAGCTATGGCAGTGCCACTTTTATATATGCCAAACCTTCTGCTAAGGATGCAGTGGCCATGAACAAGGCAGTTTCTCTGCTTGCTCCATGTGTTGCCCCTTTGTTGAACCTCTTCATTTATATTCTGAAAAATCAACAAGTAAAACAATCTTTTCATAATACTCCTAAAAGATTTCTATTTCATTCAAGCAAGTAGTAATGCCATCATTAAAAAAATCCCTGAAATGTGGATCAGAAGTGAAGCCACACAATTGACATAGAATAATTTCCTTATCTTCCTTATCTACATTTTTTTTGGGTAATTGAATCACTGTGAGAAAAACAGTTACAAAGCTCTTCATGGTTTCAGTCATAAAGTGTTTCAACACCCATCCCTTCACAAGGGTAATTTTCCCACCAAAATCCCCAGTTTCCCTCCTGCCACACTGTCTCCATGGCAGGCTTCTTCTTCTTCTTCTTCTCTCTCTCTCGCTCTCTCTCTCTCTCTCTCTCTCTCTCTCTCCCTTTCTCTCTGTCTCTCTGTCTCTGTCTCTCTCTGTCTCTCTCTCTGTCTCTCTCTCTTTCTCTCTCTCTCTCCTTTTGGGCATTATGATTTGTTTCTTTACCTACTTCCAGCACACTGTTCTTATCTAGGGACTGGAGCGATAGCACAGCGGTGGGGCATTTGCCTTGCACACGGCCAACTCAGGTTCGATTCCTCCGTCGCTCTCGGAGAACCAGCAAGCTACCGAGAGTATCTCGCCCACACGGCAGAGTCTGACAAGCTCCCCGGGGCATATTCAATATGCCCAAAACAGTAACAACAAGTCTCACAATGGAGATGTTACTGGTGCCCGCTTGCACAAATTGATGTACAATGGGATGACAGTGGTACAGTGCTGCAGTTCTTATATAGAGTGATCATTTCCAACTATCATTGTCATAGTTGCCCCCTCTCTATCCTAAGGTTCCTCAACCTGCACCTCTTTGAGGCAGGCTTCTAACTGTGGACATATCCTCCTGGCCCTTGTTTCTACTGTCTTTGGGTCTCATATTATGTTGTTTTTTTCATATCCCCAAAATGAGTCCTATCATTCTATGTCTATCCCTCTCCTCTGACTCATGTCATTTAGCATAATACTCTCCTTGTCTATCCAATTATAAGCAAATTTCATAACTTCATTTTCCTAACTGCTGCAATAATATTTCATTGTGTAGATATACCATAGTTTCTTTAAGCAGTCATCTGTTCTTGGGCACTTGGGTTGTTTCCAGATCCTGGCTATTGTGAATAGTCCTAGTGCTGGAATAAACATATATTCTGGGAATATACCCCAGGGACCCAAAAACACAGCAGAAATGTTATCTGCACATCTATGTTCATTTCCTAGTTAGATTTTTACCCCTTTGTACTGTGATTTGCTATACTGTTGAAGACCGTTTTGTGCACACTTCATATATCAAACCCACAACCAGAGTTTACATTTCTTTCTCTGGCTTCAACCCAGTTCATGTGTTCTGAAAATATGTACATGAAAGAATTTTAGGAGCAAAAGTGGGTGAGAGAGACCACATTTACATAAATTTTACAAACACTTATTTTTAAATTGTTCTATTTTTATTAGTTATGGCTGCTTGTCACTCTTTTTCTTTATTCTTTTCTTTTCTTCTTTTTATGTCTTCTTCTCTTGGTTTGACTCACACTTAGCACTACTCAGGGGCAGTGCTAAGGGATCACTCCTGGTGATGATCAGGGACCGTATTCAGTACCAGGTGTTCGAACCAGTGCTGGTCAAATGTGAAGAACAGCCTTAAGCCCTGTATTTAAAAAAAAGAAATTTTTTTTGTTAGTGAATCACCGTGAGTACAGTTACAAACTTATGAACTTTTGTGTTTGCATTTCAGTCATACAATGATCGTTTATCCTTCCCTCCCCCAGTGCCCATTCTCCTCCACCTATGTTCCCAGTATCCCTCTCCCACCCACACCCTATCCTCACCCTCCACCCCCACCCTGCTTCTGCTGCAGGGCATTGCCTTTTGTTCTCTCTCCTTTTGGGTATTGTGGTTTGCAATAAAGTTAACCCCTGTATTATCTCTCCTCTTCTCTTTCTTTACAAGAAACTTTGTGTCACTCTTTTTTTTATATAAATTTTTATTTTATTGAATTACCGTGGGAAAAATACAAAGCTTTCAGGTTTAAGTCTCATTCATACAATGATTAAAACCCCATCCCTTCACCAGTGCACATGTTCTACCACCAAGAACCCCCAAATAACCCCCTCCCACCCAGCCCGCACCTAAGTAGCTAATGATCTTCACTTTATTCTCTCTATACTTTGAATACATTCAATATTTAAATAGAGAACTCACTATCATTGTTTGGAATTTTCCCCCAACAATCAGACCTGCTGAAAAGGCATCGCTTAACAATTTCCTTTCATTGCTGAGAAGGAAGACTCTATGACCTCGCGCGGCCGCGATAGCGGTTTTGGATTTCTGATATTTTCGCTCAGTTCACAGTCTAGATGTATTTCTGTAAGAATCTGCTCTGGGTGCCAAAATGGGTTAGAAGACCTCTGGGATCAGTCTTTAGGAGCAGAGGGTCCGTTTTGGCGCTCAGCAGCTCGGGCTCTTATCTGGTCCGAGGTCATGCCGGTAACACCCGCTTCCCATGATCGACTACGAGCCACAAAACTGCAAAAATCATACCTCTGGGTTTGGAGTCTTAGAAGGTGGCTTTGCCCTTGCCACGTGGATATTTCTGCTGCCGCCATTTTCTGCACAGAAAAACGGGGTGCTGGGGAAAAGAAAAATCCATCCCTGGGCAGCACGGAGTTGTAGCACAGCTCACAGTCTAGATGTATTTTTGTAAGAAGCCCCTCTGGGTGCCAAAATGGGTTAGAAGACCTCTGGGATCAGTCTTTAGGAGCAGAGGGCCTGTCTGTGTCATTCTCTTTTCAAGAGGAAGAGTACATTGAAGTTTTTTGAAAAGTAAATGTGTCTTTAACTTTATATCAAGCTTGTCATTCTACCTTTCAATAAAAATTATATGTATCTGTATATAGAGTATAGTAATAATCTTTGTCCCTTCCTATCTGGATGGCTTAAAAACAAAGTTTAAAACAATTGACAAACGATGACGCTGACCTGGTGACAGAAGGTCTTGGGGCTAGTCCACTTATATTCTTTAACATTTTCAAGAGAGACATGCTCAGACCAAGAGAAATATTTGAATTAGATACCATGGTTTGCAAAGATTTTCATAATGCTGTTGTTTCAGGCATTCAACGTTTCAACACCAATCTCATCACCATTTTGATTATTCTACACTATTGTCCTTCTTTCCTTCCTTCCTTCCTTCCTTCCTTCCTTCCTTCCTTCCTTCCTTCCTTCCTTCCTTCCTTCCTTCCTTCCTTCCTTCCTTCCTTCCTTCCTTCCTTCCTTCCTTCCTTCCTTCCTTCCTTCCTTCCTCCCTCCCTTCCTCTCTCCCTCCCTTCCTCCCTCCCTCCCTCCCTCCCTCCCACCCTCCTTCCTTCCTTCCTTCCTTCCTTCCTTCCTTCCTTCCTTCCTTCCTTCCTTCCTTCCTTCCTTCCTTCCTTCCTTCCTTCCTTCCTTCCTTCCTTCTTTCCTTCTGTGCTCTCAGGGATCACCCCGGGTGGTGTTCGGGGATTATTTAGGGTTCTGGGGATCAAACTTGTGTTGGGCATCTGCAATGCCCCCATCTTATCTGCTGTACAATCCCTTAGCTCAGCACTGTGTATTTCTTTACTCCACTATACTATGATGATGGAATTCACTTGAGATATAAATAACTTTATATTTTCTCAATTTGCTTTCAGATTTAGACTTTTATCTTCCATCCTTTTAAAATTCAAATTAATATTGTTTATGGATATTCATAACAAATTTGCAAAGTACAAAACAATTTGACAGCTATGTGAAACATATAAAAATACAGCTCTGTATGGTTTCTATTATTTCATATTATATAATATCATTTTATAGTTTCACTGATAGCAGTGATAGTCGCTAATGAATAAAATAGCCAGAGTACGTGTGTGTGATGATATTAACATATAATAGTGGTAGAAAACAATGGTGTAAAAACAAAGAGGAAAAGATACTACCTGATTGATAAATTCCTTTTTGAAATGATTAGCAATTGGCTTCAGAAAGTAAGAAAATTTATATCTGTTAAGATATTATTTTCTTAGTAATAAGATAAGCTGATAAACTTGGTGCATAATGTATTTTTAAGACTAGTAGTTCTATGATTTATAATTATTATTACAAAAATTTCAAATTAGGAAATTGGGAACTTGTGATGAATGACTTGTCCAAGATTGCTTATGTAGTGTAAAGGACTTGCCAAGAGTCCATGATTGCTTCCATAGTAGACTACAGAAGGTTTGAATGTAGACAAAATGCCTTAGCTTCCTTGTGATAAATTCAGTGGACTTTAGGGCATCATTTTATAACCAGGTTAGAGAAAGATTAATGTGTAAGTGTGTTTAATTGTTATTTTTGCTCATGCATATTTTTGTATTACTTCTCAGTTTCATCTTTTGTGACATTTATGTGAAGATTGGGCAGTACCATGAAGTCAATGATGAGAAACCATTCCTCTGTCACAATGTTCATCTTGCTGGGACTGACAAATGACCCACAGCTAGAGATTCTGATTTATGTCTTTCATCTTATCACTTATTTGTCCAGTATCATTGGGAATCTGACCATAATAGTTCTCATCCTGATGGATCCTCATTTAAAAACAGCTATGCACTGTTTTCTTCAAAATTCTCTTTATTGGAAATCTCATTCACGACTGCCTGTGTTCCCGCATACCTGTACATGATATCAAGCGGAGACAAAACCATCTCCATCGGAGCTTGCTTCAGTCAAATCTTTTTTATTGTCCTCTTTGCAGCTATGGAATTTTTCCTCTTGGCTGTGATGTCCTATGACCGCTATGTGGCCATCTGCAAACCGCTGCATTATGTGACCATCATGAACAGGAGAGTCTGCAGGATTCTCATCATCAACTGTTGGGTATCTGGCTTATTGATTATTTCTCCACCCCTTAGCTTGGGCCTACATCTGGAGTTCTGTGGTTCTGTTATTGATCATTATTACTGTGATGCTTCTCCAATACTAAAGAATTCTTGCTCAGATACTTGGTTCATAGAACAGCTGGTTGTTGCCTGTGCTGTGCTGACTTTCATCCTGACCCTTGTGGGTGTGGTTATATCCTACATCTGCATCCTCAGGATGATCCTCAGACTGCCCTCTGTCCAGCAAAGGAAGAAAGCTTTCTCCACCTGTTCCTCTCACTTGATTGTGGTTTCCCTCAGCTATGGCAGTGCCATTTTTATCTATGTCAAACCTTCAGCTAAGGATGCAGTGGCCATTGATAAGGTAGTTTCTCTGCTTGCTACATCTGTTGCCCCTTTGTTGAACCCTGTCATTTATACCCTGAGAAATAAACAAGTCAAAGAATCTTTTCATAATACTCTCAAAAGATTCATATTTATTTCAAGGAAGGGGTAAAACAGTTCTAGGATGCAAAGTAAAATAACATTTTTTTAAATATAGTTCAAAATTGAAGTAATAAAAGTGTCATAGGGTTATCCTGCTACCTACATTTTAACTTTCTGTGGTTTTCAACTGTAACTGTGCCCTGAAAGTACTATCAACAAAGAGAATTTTGTGAGAGAGATCACATTCACATAACTTTTATTATATTTTCTAATTGTTCCATGTTACTGTTATTACTGTGAGATATAAATTGAATTTTATCTTGATTTGGAGTCATACAAAAGTGAAATTTTTTTAGTGTCACACCCGGAAATGCACAGGGGTTACTCCTGGCTCTGCACTCAGGAATTACCCCTGGCAGGCTCAGGGGACCATATGGGATGCTGGGAATCAAACCCAGGTTGGCCGTGTGCAAGGCAAAGGCCCTACCCACTGTGCTATTGCTCAAGCCCCAAAAGTGAATTTAGAGGGCCAGGATGTGGATCAAATAGTGAAACACTGTTGGTAGATGCCCTTCCATACAAAAACCAAAGATTTTTTAAAAAAATTTTCAATTTTATTGAATCACAGTGAGATAATTACAAGCTTTCATGTTTGGGTTACAATCTCATAATGATCAAACACTCATCCCTCCACCAGTGTACATTCCCCAACACCAAAGATTTTTAAAATTATTGTCTAAATTTTTCAGAGGATTAATAATGATGTTAATAAAATATACATAGGAGTCTGAAAAAAAACCCTATAACTTCTTAATAAATTTATATTGTGTCCATGGAAACTTTCTCCAGTTATTTTTCTTATCACTTTATTTGAAGGTACAAATATCTTCAATTAACTGGGGTTGATTTTTTTATCCAACATTTATAAATTTATTTGGGGGGAAGGTAGTCATAAGTTTCTGAACTAATATTTTTGAAATATACTGTGTAAAATATTATTGTATAGCTTAAACTATCCTAAGGTACTCAATAAAGTTTAGTTAAACTTACAAACACCTAAAATTCTATA
Organism: Sorex araneus; assembly: GCF_027595985.1. Taxonomy (NCBI): domain Eukaryota; kingdom Metazoa; phylum Chordata; class Mammalia; order Eulipotyphla; family Soricidae; genus Sorex; species Sorex araneus. The sequence continues at coordinate 220,340,437 of NC_073303.1, forward strand.
TTTCTTCTATCCCCAGGGAGTTTTCCCTCTTAACTCATATTTCTATTGCCGATTTATATATATAAATCAACTAAATCTATTTTCTTTTAAAAAACTTAAATATTTCTTTATTTTTAATGCACAATAATTTATTATATTCAATATTTCAACACCCATCCCATCACCATTACACCTTCCCACTACCATTTTTTTTAATATTCCCACCACTACCCAAGCCTCCCCAAAAGAAGATGCTAAATAATTAATTTTTTAAAAGTTTTTTAAGAAAACCTTATTTTATAAGGTAGTTCAAAATATTTGATTACGTTTAATATTCAAACACCAATCCACCACCATTACATCATCCCATCACCATATTTGGGATGTTTTCATCCCATGCCCCAATCCTTGTCCTAAAGCACAACCGAAATAATATATTTCACATTGTTTGCTTTGAAAAACTGCTGAAAATTCTACAAAAAAATTATCTATAGAGGAAACAATGTGCAAGATTGTTCTATTTTGGCAGGGGCCATTAAGACCTTCTTTATATATCACGACCATGTTGTAAAAGGTTGTGTGATGTGATCTTCTGTATATATATATATATATATATATATCGCTCTGAAAAAATATATGCATATATATATTTTCCTCCATGATTGGTTGTCTACTATTTGAACCCCATCCAATGTGGTATGGTACTACTGAGAGTATCCTGCCCGCACGGCAGAGCCTGGCAAGCTACTCGTGGCATATTCGATATGCCAAAAACAGTAACAAGTCTCACAATAGAGACATTACTGGTGTTCACTCGAGCAAATCGATGAGCAACGGGATGACAGTACTACAGTGATACTCCTGGGGAATGGGTGGGGAGTGTCTTATGATGTGTCGAGGCTGAGCTGTCCAGGAATAGGTTCACTTGTTCGTGAGGCTCGGCAGAGCATGTAGGGAGCGGTCTTGAGTGTGGCAGTGGTTGGGTTGTGGAGTTTTTGACTGCCGGAGCTGGGTCCCTGGATTGGGAAGGGCTCTCACATACCCCCTTCTGGGGCACCCTGAGAGAAATGAAACAATAAGCACAGGGTCTGTGGCATGGCTATGGCAGGCATCATGTGTGTGGGGAGCAGTCTTGATCATGGTGGCGGTTGGGTTGTAGAGGTTTTCGGCTGCTGGGGCTGGGTCCCTTAGGGTGGGGAAGGATGCTAAATAATTTATTTTGTATTGCTTGTTGTTAATAATTGACTAGAAATGATGCAAAAATATCTTTTTAGAAAAAAGTGTGTTAAAATAATTATATCTCACCACGGGGTGATTATGTCCCTGTATAAGAGATCACTAACATGTTACAGATTGAGCCTTTTGTGCTGATATATATATATGTATATATATATCCATATATATTTTGGATCAAGATTGGTTGCCTTTTGCCTTACACCCCATCCAACATGGTGTTCTACTCTTGGTATATTGAAGAGGAGGGCAAGTTAAGAGTCAAGAACTGAAGGGCAGCTTTTTTCAACCTTGTCCCCGCGTCGCGGCGGCCTCTCGCGCGGCTGCAGCGGCCCCGGTTCCTGCCGCAGCGCTCCTCTCTCTCTCTGTCTCTCTCTCTCTCCCCTTCCTCCCACCCCAGCGCACCCCCGAGCTCGCCCGCCATGGCTCTACTCACGGTGGCCGCCCGGCTCTTCGGAACCAAGAATGCTTCCTGTCTTGTTGTTGCTGCCCGGCATGCCAGTGCTTCCTCTGTGAATTTGAAAGATGTATTGTCTGACCTGATACCTAAGGAACAGGCCAGAATTAAAAACTTCAGACAGCAACATGGCAAGACAGTGGTGGGCCAAATCACTGTTGATATGATGTATGGTGGCATGAGAGGCATGAAGGGATTGGTATATGAAACATCAGTTCTTGATCCTGATGAGGGTATCCGCTTCAGAGGCTACAGTATCCCTGAATGCCAAAAGCTGCTGCCCAAGGCTAAGGGTGGGGAAGAGCCCTTGCCTGAGGGCTTATTTTGGCTGCTTGTAACAGGAAAAATCCCAACAGAAGAACAGGTATCTTGGCTCTCAAAAGAGTGGGCGAAAAGGGCAGCTCTGCCTTCCCATGTTGTGACCATGCTGGACAACTTTCCCAACAATCTACATCCCATGTCTCAACTCAGTGCAGCCATTACAGCCCTCAACAGTGAAAGTAATTTTGCTCGGGCATACGCAGAGGGTGTCCACCGAACCAAGTACTGGGAGTTGGTTTACGAAGACTGTATGGATCTGATCGCAAAGCTACCTTGTGTTGCAGCAAAGATTTACCGGAATCTCTACCGGGAGGGCAGCAGCATTGGGGCCATTGACTCTAAGCTGGACTGGTCCCACAATTTCACCAACATGTTAGGCTATACCGATGCCAAGTTCACTGAGCTCATGCGCTTGTACCTCACCATCCACAGTGACCACGAGGGTGGCAATGTAAGTGCCCATACCAGCTACCTTGTGGGCAGTGCCCTTTCAGACCCTTACCTGTCCTTTGCGGCATCTATGAATGGGCTGGCGGGGCCTCTCCACGGACTGGCAAACCAGGAAGTGCTTGTTTGGCTGACACAACTACAGAAGGAAGTAGGCAAAGATGTGTCAGATGAGAAGTTACGAGACTACATATGGAATACACTCAACTCAGGACGGGTTGTCCCAGGCTATGGCCATGCTGTCCTAAGAAAGACAGACCCGCGCTATACCTGTCAGCGGGAGTTCGCCCTGAAACATCTGCCTCAAGACCCCATGTTTAAGCTCGTTGCTCAGCTGTACAAGATTGTGCCCAATGTTCTCTTAGAACAGGGCAAGGCCAAGAACCCTTGGCCCAATGTCGACGTTCACAGTGGGGTGCTGCTCCAGTACTATGGCATGACGGAGATGAACTACTACACGGTCCTGTCTGGGGTGTCTCAGGCACTGGGTGTGCTGGCACAGCTCATCTGGAGCCGAGCCCTGGGCTTCCCTCTGGAGAGGCCCAAGTCCATGAGCACGGAGGGTCTCATGAAGTTTGTGGACTCTAAGTCAGGGTAAAACTGGAGACTGGGGTAAACAACTAGAAAGTGAGGGTGCTTAAAAAAAGTATACTTTAGTTTCAGGGGGCCTTTAAAGACTTAAGATTAAATTGTATCTGAGGCACTGATACTAAGTTTGAGGTTAATATAAATTAAGACTTTAAGAGATAAAAAGTGACCCCTTCCCTAAACAGCTCCTTTCCCCTGCCTGGTAAGAGTTGCCCATCAACTGTAGGATGAACAGGACTAATGCATGTGGTACAGGTTAGCTTTGCCATGCCCCGCCACCACCATCTCTAGAGAGAATCTTGTTCCTTTTCCCTGGGACAAAACAGGTTGCAGACAATCTGCAGTCATGTCAAGAGCTGTGGGTTCTCCCCTTAATGGGCCAGCAAACCAGGATTCTGCTGTTTTCACAGGAATCATGTTGGATTGTAAGCTGTACCAAGCCCCGTTTCCTCTCTGTGCACAGACGCTGCTTCTGATCAAAGTTTGTTGGTTAGTTGGGTGTGCTTTGGCCCTTTTTATTTTCTCCCAAATGCCATCAGGTGACCATAAAGGCCAAGGCATTCAAATGGCACCTTGTGCTTGATTTGATTTTTTTCAATTCTTGCATGGACATTAAGGTGTGGGAGTGTTCTGTTTCCTGCTACTTTAATACTCATGCCATTCCCAACTCTCTCTACCTGTTACACCTCAAGCTGAGGATGTTCTGCATCTTCGCGTCTTGGTCCCTGCCGGACTCTTGTTTAGCCAGTCACATAGACCACTGTCTGACCTGTGGGCTCGCCCAGCCACTGGGCTTTGAGCACTTGATGTGAATTAAGCTCTTTTCTTCCACAGAGTACACACCACTAACCTGTGACTGGCTTCCTCTTCTCCTTTTCCTATATATACTGTGGGCTCTAGAACGGGGACTTGGAAGCACCCTGCATGGTCTAGTCCCGGGGGGCACCTACGCCCCTTTGGGATCAGAGAAATGACTGAAGATTGAACATGGTCTCAGAATCATGGCCTGGGCCGAGGGCATTAAGAATAAGAAGCCTGCCTTCCCATCCCCTGCCACAAGAAAGTGCCCCTGTATTTATGGAGATCCTAGTCCTGCCCTCTCCACAAGCTCACAGTACAGTGTCTGTTTTAGAAGCCCCGTTTGCACAGGTTGTCAGCGACTCAGACCGCTCTACTGCCTTTTCTTCAAGAAAGGATTGAAATACACTCCTGCTGTGCCCCTTTCTCCCTCACAACTCCTACCTATGTTTGTGTGGACCCCAAGTCCCCAGAACCATGCTGTTGAGATGAACACACTGTCTGTAAACCCCCGGGTAACTGTCAAGTCACAATGCAGACTTCAGGTTGTTCTGTATGAAAATGCAAAATAAATGTTTTTATTAACAAAAAAAAAAAAAAAGAACTGAAGGGCAGGTTAAGGGTTAACCGCTGAAGTTGCCCTTTGTAACTACTTGACTGCTTTGAAAGATGTCTTCAGGACCTACCACTGGGCAGGACTCTGTCACCAAATGGGCCAACAAACTGCCCTAGGAACTATAGGCAAACATTTGCAGGGAAATAGTTAACAGTCAACAAATGCTTAGATATGCAAATCAAGTGACCTATGTGTGATCCCCTTTGATATATAGATGTGATTCCCTTTGATATGAGAGATTTTCATTTGTCAACAAATGTTTAGATATGCAAATTAAGTGACCTATGTGATTCCCTTTGATATGTGAGATTTTCATTTCTCCCCCAAAAGGGTATAAAAACAGCTAGCTTTTTGAGCTTGGGGCCTTCAGTTATGCTATTGAGGCACAATTGAAGGTCCCAATATAGCTATATTGGCTTAAATAAACCCCATGCATTTGCAGAAAGAGTTGTCTTGGTTTTGTTCTTTTATCTCTCTGAGCCTCCCCCGGGCAGAGATCTGCCTACCCTAACAATATCAGTTGCAGTAATATGAGATATAACAGCCATGGGCTCCAGCAATTCTAAAATTTTAATTAGTGTACCAGAGCTGGATGGTATAAATCTACGTTCTTATGATATTTTAATATAGCTATAATTCTAAAGATTTTTTATGGTCAGGTGGGGTAGAGGGTTCAAAGAGCTAGAGGGCATGTTGTACATACTGGAGTCCATGCTTCAAGTTCCTGAGCACTGTCACATATGGCCCCCAAATCAAGCCCCCCATCCTCCAAAAGATGATTTTATAGTAGAGTTACTCCTAGACCCAAGAACAACCCAACCGTTTCCTTTTATCATTCACAGACACTCACATGGCCTGGCAAGGTTCTTGGCCAGTCAGGATGTGATGTATTCAAGGGGAAGCCGGGGTGACACTCTGAAGAGGAGGGCAGGTTAAGAGTTAAATTTGCCTTTGTAGGGGCCTGAGCAATAGCACAGCAGGTAGGGCGTTTGCCTTGCACTGCCAACCTGGTTTGATCCCAGGCATCCCTTATGGTCCCCCAAGCACTGCCAGGAGTAATTCCTGAGTGCAAAGCCAGGAGTAACCCCTGAGCATTGCTGGGTGTGACCCAAAAAGCAAAAAAAAAAAAAAAATTGCCTTTGTAACTGTTTGACTGCTTTGAAAGATATTTACTTCATGACCTCCCGCTGGGCAGGAACCTGTCACCAAATGGCCCAACAAACTGCCCTAGGAAATGTATGCAAACATTTGCAAGGAAACAGTTAACAGTCAACAAATGCTGAGATAAGCAAATGAAGGGACCTATCTGTGATCCCCTTTGATCTATAGATGTGATTCCCTTTGATATGTGAGATTTTCATTTCTCCCCCAAAAGGGTATAAAAACAGCTAGCTTTTTGAGTTCTGGGCCTTCAGCTATGCCATGCTATTGAAGCACAGTTTAAGGTCCCAATATAGCTATATTGGCTTAAATAAACCCCATGCATTTGCAGAAAGAGTTGTCTTGGTTGTGTTCTTTTGTCTCTCCGAGCCTCCCCCGGGCAGAGATCTGCCGCCCCTAACAACTCATGCCAAGCAGTCATGGTGGCTTAGCTTTGAATGTCACACAGTTCGAAACACCAGGGTAAGCATCAAAACAAGCTTTACATCATTAAAACAACAACAACAACAACAACAAAAACCCTGAAAAACAAAACCCACAACCCTTCAGTGTGACTTGGTACTGGAATGAGGTCGATTGAAAGCGACTATTTCTCCAAGGAGATATATAGCCTGCATACTGGCCACACGACCTTTCCCACACTGTCTCTGAGATCCACTCAGTCCCTTGGCCGGCCTCTCTCAAGACTGCCAAAGGCTGGCTGAAAGGTTGCTTTGGCGGCACAAATACCCTGGCGGCTTCCCTCTCTGCTCATGCAAACTGCAATAGCTCTTAGGCCCGACCTTCAAATCAATGCACTGGGGACAAAGGGCTCCCAAGGCTACGTTTCCTCTCCCATTTCCTGTCTTTCCTTTGTGGTCCTGAGATATTCCAGCATCCGACAAGATAAGGGCACTCAAAGTCAGAGATTTTCCTTTCCAGAACACTCCAATCACCTCAAGCAAACAGATAAGCCTCAGGCCCGAGGAACCACACAGGGTGGAAGCCCAGCAAGCAGCTGACCCTGGTCTGAACCCCCTGCTCCACACACACAGTCCCTGAAGGCCACTATGAGTCACTCCTAAGCAAAGAACCAGGAATAGCCCCTGAGCACTGGCAGGGAGACCACTTGCCCCTGCCCCCACATTTAACTGCTGAATCCAGAAGGTGGCTCAATGATGGAGCACAAACCTCACAATAACGGCACGGCAAAAAATAGCACCCTGGAATCAGATGAGCTATTTCTCAACCTTCAGGCATTCTGTTCTGGTGCCGTCCACAAACCCCAACTTGGAGTACATTATTTCCTTTTAAACATTATCTATCTATCTATCTATCTATCTATCTATCTATCTATCTATCTATCTATCTATCTATCTATCTATTTAGTTTTGGGGTCACACCCGGCAATGCACAGCGGTTACTCCTGACTCTGCACTCAGGAATTACTCCTGGCGGTGCTCAGGGGACCATATGAGATCTGGGAATCATACCCGGGTCAGCCGCGTGCAAGACAAACGCCCTACCCGCTGTGCTATGGCTCCAGCCCCATCAGAGTACATTATTTTTTAAGCATGGGAATCCTTCTCTTCTCTTTTCCTTTCTCATATTTCCTAAATAAAATTATTTCACTTCACTAAAATAAAATAGGGTTGTGAAGACAGTGGCCCAGGTTCAATCCCTGGTACCACAAGGTCCCCTGAGCACTGCTGGGAGTAAGCAGTGAGTCAGGAGTAGCTCCAGGACACCACCAGGTGTGGTCCAAAAAAACCAAAATCAAACAATCAATTAATGAATAAGTATCTTGTAGAAGGTGTGGTCTTCTTTATAGAACTTCTCCAGCTCCATGTAGAACTTCTCAGTATCTTCTTCCGTAGTTGGATGTTGGTGTGTAGACGGCGAAGATAGAAACTGCCGGCAATGAGCCACATCTATTCATAAGTAAGCATTCGATTTGGGTTGCTAGGCATTCGAACGAATCAATGCTCATGGCCAAGTTTGTGTTGGCAAGGACACCAACACCACTGATGCCTCTACTGTCACATGTTCTGAGGAACAGTTCTTCTCCAGTGTCAAAAAGTGCATGATGTGTTCAATGCCTTCTTGTTTCGGTCAACCCAATGATGTACTTTATTTTCTACACTTGTACCATCAGGTCCTCAATGGATGCTTCCGATGCTGCATACATGTGTTAAAAGTGCAAACAGTCATTTTAGTCTTTTTTCGTTTTGGCAGCTTACTTCAACCATGAGATCTTATCAGTCTCTCCTTGTTCGTCCTTCTTTTTTTTTTTTTTCTTTTTGGGTCACACCCGGCAATGCACAGGGGTCACTCCTGGCTCTGCACTCAGGAATTACCCCTGGCTGTGCTCAGAGGACCATATGGGATGCTGGGAATCGAACCCGGGTTGGCCGCATGCAAGGCAAACGCCCTACCCGCTGTGCTATCACTCCAGCCCCTGTTCATCCTTCTTAACACTGCCATATTGGTGCTCTTCCAGTCAGGGGAATGAAGCCCATTGTTGTTCCTGTTTTTGGCATATCGAATACACCACGGGTAGCTTGCCAGGCTCTGCCGTGCAGGTGGGACACTCTTGGTAGATTGCTGGGCTCTCAGAGAATGTTGGAGGCTTTCAGGGCGGCCTCCAATCATCATGATAGGTGTTCCGATGGTTCACACCAAATTTGAACCCCATTAAGTATGGTGCGGTAATGATGGAAAATAGGTAGAAGTGTTTATGATGTGTCATGCAACCGCTTCGCACCAGAAAGTGGCCTGGAGCGTGGTGGCAGTTAGATAGTGGAGGTAGACCAATAAGGAATTTATCTGGCGCCGGCAGGGTGGGTCTTATGGATGTGACCCTGGGTCACCAGAGACTGGTGGAAGTAGTTTAGAGGTAGAGTATACATTTCTTTCTCGGGCTTCAACCCAGTTAATGTTTTCTGAAAATAAGTATTTGAAAGAATTTTAGGAGCAAACGTGGGTGTGAGAGACCACATTTACATTAATTTTACTAATATTTATTTTTAAATGTTCTATTTTTATTAGTTATTGCTGCTAGTCACTCTTTTTCCTTTGTTCCTTTCTTTTTCTTCTTTTCTTAGTTTGGCTTTAATTAGCAGTACTCAGGGTCTGTGCTACGGGATCTTGGTGATGATCAGGGACCATATTCAGTACCAGGTATCAGAACCAGTGTTGGCCAAATGTAAGTAAGTGCCTTAACCCTCTTGTTCTATTTCTTCACAAGACACCTCGTGTCAAAGTCTCTTTTCATGAGGATAAGTATATTGAATTTTTGGAAGGTAAACGTATCTTTAGCTTAATATATCAGGCTTGTCATTCTTCCTCTCAGCAAAGACTATCTGGACCTATACAGTCACTGTCACTGTCATTCTGTTGCTCATCGATTTGCTCGAGTGGGCACCAGTAATGTTTCATTGTGAGACTTGTTATTGTTTTTGGCATATCCAATACACCATGCGTACCTTGCCAGGCTCTGCCGTGTGGGTGCGATTCTCTTGGTAACTTGCCAGGCTCTCCAAGAGGGGCGGAGGAATCGAACCCGGATCGGCTGCGTGCAAGGCGAACGCCCTACCGCTGTGCTATCACAGACTGGGCTGGACCTGTAGAGTATAGTAATACTCTTTGTTCCTTCCTATCTTGATGGCTTAAAAACAAGTATAATATGATTGGCAAAAGATGTGTAACTCCATAGCGATGCTGACCTGGTGACTGAGGGTCTCTGGGTTAGCCATAGTCTTAGATTCTTTAACATTTTCAAGAGTGATATGCTCATCTTTTCCCCAAGAATTGTTTTAGCTATCCGTGGGCGTTTATTGTTCCATATATATTTCAGGATTGCTTGCTCCATTTCTTTGAAGAATGCCATGGATATCCCTATAGGGATCGCGTTAAATCTGTATAATGCTTTTGGGAGTATTGCCATTTTGACAATGTTTATTCTCCCTATCCATGAGCAGGGGATATGTTTCCATTTCCTCATGTCCTCTTTTATTTCATGGAGTAGCATTTTATAGTTTTCTTTGTAGAGGTCCTTTACTTCTTTAGTTAAGCTGATTCCAAGGTATTTGATTTTCTGGGGCACGATTGTGAACGGGTTTGCTTTTTTCATGTCCCTTTTTCTCTGTCTCATTGTTTGCATATAGGAAGGCCATGGATTTTTGGGTATTGATTTTATAGCCTGCGACTTTACTGTATAGGTCAATTGTTTCTAAGAGTTTCTTACTAGAGCTTTTAGGTTTCTCTAGGTATAGTATCATATCGTCTGCGAATAGTGAGAGCTTGATTTCTTCCTTTCCGATCTGAATCCCCTTAATATCTTTTTCTTGCCTGATGGCTATTGCTAATACTTCCAGTACTATATTAAAGAGAAGTGGTGAGAGTGGGCATTCTTGTCTTGTCCCCGATCTTAGAGGAAAATCCCTTAGTTTTTCTCCATTGATGATAATGCTTGCCATAGGTTCGTGGTAGATGGCTTTGACTATCTTGAGAAAAGTTCCTCCAAAACCCATTTTGGTGAGAGTTTTTATCATGAATGGGTGTTGGATCTTCTCAAATGCTTTCTCTGCATCTATTGATATGATCATATGGTTTTTATTTTTACTTTTTTTGATGTGATGGATTATGTTGATTGATTTCCGAATGTTAAACCATCCTTGCATCCCCGGGATGAATCCCACTTGGTCATGGTGTATGATCTTTTTGATGAGTTGTTGTATTCTATTTGGGAAAAAGATGATGGGAGACATCACCCTCCCCAACCTTAAACTCTACTACAAAGCGGTAACAATTAAAACAGCATGGTACTGGAACAAAGGCAGAGCTGCAGACCAATGGAACAGGGTGGAATATCCCTACACACAACCTCAAATGTATGACCATCTAATCTTTGATAAAGGAGCAAGAGATGTGAAGTGGAGCAAGGAAAGTCTCTTTAACAAATGGTGCTGGCACAACTGGACAACCACATGCAAAAAAATGGGCTTAGAACTCGACCTGACACCATGCACAAAAAGTCAGATCAAAATGGATTAAAGACCTCAACATCAGACCACAAACCATAAAGTACATTGAAGACAAGGTCGGCAAAACGCTCCACGATATTGAAGATAAAGGTATATTCAAAGATGACACGGAACTAAGCAACCTAGTAAAAACAGAGATCAACAAATGGGACTACATTAAACTAAAAAGCTTCTGCACCACAAAAGATACAGTGACCAGAATACAAAGACTATATACAGCATGGGAAACGATATTTACACAATACCCATCAGACAAGGGGTTGATATCAATGGTATATAAAGCACTGGTTGAACTCTACAAGAAGAAAACATCCAACCCCATCAAAAAATGGGGCGAAGAAATGAACAGAAACTTTACCAAGGAAGAGATACAAATGGCCAAAAGACACATGAAAAAGTGCTCTACATCACTAATCATCAGGGAGATGCAGATCAAAACAACCACGAGATACCACCTCATACCACAGAGACTAGCACACATCCAAAAGAACAAAAGCAACCGCTGTTGGAGAGGATGTGGAGAGAAAGGGACCCTTCTACACTGCTGGTGGGAATGCCGGCTAGTTCAGCCCTTTTGGTAAACAATATGGACGATTCTCAAAAAACTAGAGGTTGAGCTCCCATCTGACCCAGCAATACCACTGCTGGGAATATATCCCAGAAAAGCCAAAAGGTATAGTCGAAATGACATTTGCACTTATATGTTCATCACAGCACTGTTTACAATAGCCATAATCTGGAAAAAACCCGAGTGCCCTAGAACAGATGACTGGTTGAAGAAACTCTGGTACATCTATACAATGGAATACTATGCAGCTGTTAGAAAAAATGAGGTCATGACGTTTGCATATAAGTGGATCAGCATGGAAAGTATCATGCTAAGTGAAATGAGTCAGAAAGAGAGAGACAGACATAGAAAGATTGCACTCATCTGTGGAATATAGAATAATAGACTATAAGACTAACACCCAAGAATAGTAGAAATAAGTACCAGGAGGTTGTCTCCATGGCTTGGAGGCTGGTCTCTCATTCTGGGCAACTCAGAGAAGGGAACACCAAGTAAAATGTGGTTGGAGGTCATGTGGGGGAAGGATGATGCGGGCCGAATATAGATTAGAGAATGAACACAATGGCCACTCAACACCTTTATTGCAAACCACAACATCTAATCAGAGAGAGAGAACAAAAGGGAATACCCTGCCATAGTGGCAGTGTGGGGTGGGGGGAGACGGGACTGGGGAGGGTGAGAGGGATGTTGGGTTTACCGGTGGTGGAGAATGGGCACTGGTGAAGGGATGGGTTATCGAACTTTGTATGGGGGAAACATGAGCACAAAAAATGTATAAATCTGTAAATGTACCCTCACGTTGACTCACTAATTAAAAATAAACTATTAATAAAAAAATAAAACTATAGTAGTAAAGATAAAAAAGAGTGATATGCTCAGAATAAGAGTTAGAAAAAGTCTTTTTCCCCCCTCACTTTATTAAAATACCATGGTTTTCAAATTTTTCATAATACAGCTGTTTCAACACCAATCCCAACAGCATTGTGTCACTCATATACCATTGTCCCCAGTTTCTCCTCCACTCCCCAAACCTGCCTCCTTAGTAGGCACAAAGTTGCTTTATATTTCTTGTGACAAGAAAATGGTGAGTGAAATTATCAAAAAGCTTTTTGGTAAAAATGATTTGTGAAAATTGTTCTATCACACATTGTTGTTCTTAGAACCGTTGTTGAGGACTTACTGAGCTGTTTGTTGCTAGTCAAACCTCCTGTGTTATTATTTTTATTGATCTCACTTATTCCACCATCCTAATTTTCTATGTCTCGCTTGAGTTTACTGTTATTATTGCTTATCTCTCTGAGGACACTACCCTCTGCTGCAAGGGCCAAGGGTTCATTTATTTAATAAATGACATTTTAAATTCACTAGAGATTTTTGATTCAAAACCTCCTTTCACCTCTTTATTACGTTTTTCTTTTCTATAATTAATGTAACTGAAGAAAGCTGAGTGTCCTCATGTACAATCCGTTTGCTCTAGAAAATCAGGACACCCACTTATACAAAGTAGAGAAGTTTTTGAACTTTCCTCGTGTTTTAACGTTATCATTTCTTTGACTACCAAGAAATATTTCTTAGTTTTAAAGTAGGATGGTGTACCTTAAAATTCAGAAACCAGGTATACATTCACAGTCAATTTAGCTGCTAAGGGAAGGGCCTAGAAATGTGATCAAATGATTGTATTGGTATATTTATATATTTTGTTCAATTAGAGGTTATCTGAATTCGTTTGAGACAAATCTTCCAGGTGAAAATTTAAGGAATGTCAAATGTAAGTACTGGAAAATTTTGATAGAAAAATAATTTCTTATATGTACTGATGGAGAATCTGTTTATGTTTTCCTCTATAAATTACTTTCATACTATGTATGATTGTTCACTTTTTATTTTCACTGTTAAATGTTAATTTCAATTGCTAACTTAAACTTTCTGTTTAACTTATCAAGAGGATATGAATTTCTGATGCTATTTGATAATACACCAAACAAAATTTTATCAGAGAGAAAATGTAGGGAAGCCCGTTTTCCATTTTATGCATCGTTGTATTGGTAGAATGTCAGGTATAGTGGTTAGATTGAGAGACTGAGATAAATCCGGAGGCTTGATAAAAATTCTTATTTGTCCTATCTATTTATGTCTCTATTTTGTTTATCCACTATTTAGTATTCTTCAATGTTTTTTGAGAATTGTGCCCTTGAGCAAAAAACAACTTACAAAGAAATCAGGTCTTCCTATCATATCCCTTACTTTTGTACTTTCCAGGATTCCTTTTTACTCATTTTCACGAGTAAAACAATTGAAAAAAATAATAAGTAATGTCAGGAATTTGTTGCATATCTCTCTATTTATCTATTAAATTCAAATTTAAAAATTCCCATTTTCATTATAAGTAACCTTTATTTATGCTATTTTCTCTCTGAGAAATAGTTGTCTTATAAACAGGAAAATGCAATGCATCTCTTGAATTCTCCCTCTCCCTGTACTATCAAATCTGCAAGGTTGGCATTTTAGTGTGGAACTCTAGTTAGTGGAAGTTGATGCTACTCAACCCATTTGATGCACATATAAAACAAAAAAGCAAGCTCTATTTTCTTTTTCTTTCATTTTATTTTCTAGTTTTTATAGGTCATACCCAGGAATTACTCCTGGCGGTTCTCAGGTGAGAATATGGCCTGAGAATGAATTCCTGGGATTGAAACTGTTTTTTCTGTGTGCAAGGCAAATGCCCTACCCGCTGTGCTATCGCTCCAGCCCTGAGCACTATTTTCTTGATGCAGCAATCACACACAAAATTTTGTGAATGATTATAAGACAGTGAAAATTATTTGGGCAACAAATTGGTTTATTAAGACTCTCTTTTTGTTCTTGAATGGGAACTGAAGTTAAATGTTATAACAACCCTCCCCAATAAAAATATAATGAAAGTTACATTTGCAGTAAAAATTTTCTAGCAGTACCATTTATAAAAGCTAAGACAAGATTTCTTTTGAGTATATACTTTCTTAATATATTAAAATATTAAAACTTTTGTATATAGTCATTATAAAATGATTCATAAAACATATCTTTTCATGTTGTTTTCCAGATATTGTGTATATTACACAAATGCTTCACATTGAAATTAGATCAGATATATTTAAGTGCTTAAAATGCTAGTGGTTACTATACTCAATAGCAGAGACATATAACAGTGAACGAAGAGACAATGTAGATCAATAAAACAAAGTCATAATTTAGGTATTTGAGAGCAATTATCATGCTTCACTTGCTCTGACCTTGAGAAATTGTGGTTGATCATTATTCTTATTGCCACATTGCTAAAAAATCTGAATTAAGAGTAACTGTTTCATGAAATAAAGCATCAGTTATTTGCTTGAAAATCTGGCCAGAAGAAAAATACAGCATATCTGGCTATTTACATCTGTTAGATAATAAGCATGTTAATTACATATTAATATAACATAATAATTAATAAACATTGATAGAAGGATCTCATGAAAAGCTTTACCCCAGTTCTCCTAAAACTTAATGTCCCTCCCTCCCTTCCTTCCTTCCTTCCTTCCTTCCTTCCTTCCTTCCTTCCTTCCTTCCTTCCTTCCTTCCTTCCTTCCTTCCTTCCTTCCTTCCTTCCTTCCTTCCTTCCTCCCTTCCTTCCTTCCTCCTCCTCCTTCTCTTTCTCCTCCTCCTTTGCTTCTCCTCTCACCCTCCTCCTCTTCCTCCTCCTCCTTCGCTTCTCCTCTCACCCTCCTCCTCTTCTTCTTCTTCTTCTTCTTCTTCTTCTTCTTCTTCTTCTTCTTCTTCTTCTTCTTCTTCTTCTTCTTCTTCTTCTTCTTCTTCTTCTTTTTCTTCTCTTCTTCTTCTTCTTCTTCTTCCTCCTCCTCTTACTTTTTCTTTCTTCTCTTTCCTCTTTCTTTCTTCTCTTTTCTCTCTTTCCCTCCCATCCCCTTCCTTTACATTTCTTCCCCTTCATTCTTGCTACTCTTAGATGGAGAAATAGTACAGCTGGGAAGGCACTTGCCTTGCATGTGTCTGCTGCAGGTTTAATCCTGGGTACTTCTTATAGTCCCCCAAGCCCCCCAGGTGGGATTCCTGAGTGCAGAGTCAGGAGTAAATCCTAGAACCGCTGAGTGTGACCCCAAGACCCATAACCCAAAAACCGAAAGTCAAAAAATATTCTGTGGAGACACTATTCTCGACATTGGAATAAAAGGAAAAAATGAATATATTAATACTTTCAATTACAGTGTGATACTGGGAACAAAGCACTTAGTGTAATAGAGTTGAAGATTCCAAATAAAACATTTGATCTGTGGGCTGTTAAATTGAGCAAGACATTAAGGGCATAAGATACAGAAAGAATCCTGTTCACATGGTTCTGGGAATAGGGCTTAGTCATATGCAAAAGAATAAAATTGGTCTGCTATATTTCATCTTGCACAAATGGTAACTGGAGAGGCTTGATTCTTAGACATTGTAAGAATTTACAATGTCTGAATTTCTGAACTTAGACAGAGTTCAGAAAATATATTGAGAAAAACAGCACACCATGATGTTGACTTCAGAGGTGTCTTCAAAGAGATGATTTCAGTGGAAATCAATTTTATTTTTACTAAAATAAAGAATAAACAAATAGTTTAAATAAATCTAAAAGTCTCTGTAGAGCAAGAAATTGATTATTAAAGGCAAAAGGACATTCAGCTAAATGGGAATAAGTATTTGCATCCGTACCTTACAACAACAGCAGCTGCAGTAGCAGGGACAGAGGCTTTGCTGAGGGAAAACTTCATATGTAAAACTTAATCTCCCAAGTGAAGATGACACTACAATTGGTGGCAAGGAAAAGGCAGATCAATAATTCCAAACTCTGTTCATTATTAGTAAGAAAAGCAATTTTGAGTGATTTGATGGTAGGGAGGTTTCCAAAATTTGGTGACCAAGGCAGAGGTTTGTGAGTAGGTTTTCTTTAAGCTGAGCCTTCAGTGGCAAGGGGAAGCACATTAGTAAATGTTCTGGGAGCTTCTCTTGAGTTTTTCATGTTTGTTCTGTTATTTTCTGCCCCCGAAAAGTTGGAGACACAGCTCATTTCCTTGTGTGGTTTGGGTTTTGCATTAAAGTCTATGCAGAATTTATTTATTTTTTTTGACCCATGAAAGTTGATCATGTAGTTCATTTTGGTTTTATAGGAGATTGAAGAACATTCATTTTGCCATTAAGTTCCCTTTATTTGGATCATTAGCACAGCCTATTGCACACATATATACATACATATGTATATATGAATTGCAACATATATATTTAGAGCAATTAATCTATGTCTACTGGCTGTTTTCAAAAAAAATTCCCTCAGCTTGGTTTCTGATTTTTCCTTGTGGTTAGATACTGGTCAGTCATTCTCAGCTGCAGAACAATGTCTGGAGATTGTATGTTACACTGAATGACATCTCTAATCCCCAGATAGAGTTGTCCTGTTTTTCATTTGTAAAATTACTGGACTTGTAATGAATGTTGTGAGACTATGCTTAAGACCATGTATGTATTCAGCTGGGCTAAATCTTTATGGATTTTGCTTCCTTTGATGTTTTATGTCTGAAATGATCCTTAAATGGTGATTGTGAAAGGCTAATTTGTTAATTTTCAATTCTTACCCTATCTTGACTTCTACCATCTGGTTCTTGTTATTCCATTGTAGTCAAGATCTTACCTTTTCCCAACATAAATGGCCAGGCCCATTTAATTGACTTCTAGTTCTCAATATCTTTTAATTATTACACTTAATCATCAGTTTGCTCAAAATTTCCATATCAATAGATCTTCCTTCAACCTAGTTCTTTGGAATTTTTGACAGCCTCTATTGTTCATTTGAGGGATTCCTAGTATGTGCTCATGTTGTCACTATTTTATTCTACCATAAAAAACAGAGCCAATACATTTTTCCCGAAAAAAAAAAAAACACAAACGCAAAAACCCATACTTAGAGTTTTTTAGAAGGGGTTTAAATTGTATGTTGTCCCTATTCTGCCTCACTTTGGACAAGGAAACCTTTTAGAGATATCTGGTTCAATTTAGTTTAGGGCTACATAATTAAGTCTAGACTCAGGTAATTGCTAAAGAGATGTCTTTTCCCTAGAAATTTTAATAGACTTAGGAAACACAAACCTACCTATTACACAAAACACAAAACAACAAATTTTGAACATACTTGCATACAGATATACATCCATATGTGAAACTACCTATATGCATGTATATTCGTTATCATATACAAATTTTATAATTATTGAATTCATACTGATACCTTGAATTTTTGTCTAATCATGTTTTATTATAATTGCTATCCTCAATCCATATATGTTGCTTCCAAATCCTTGGCAAAAATGCTGACAATTAATAGATTGTCAGAAATTGCTAAATTTTATAGCGTGTAAAATATTTTAGCATAGCTTTGCTAATGCCCCTATTAAAAAAAGATGTCAAATGTACTTAAAAATACAGAATTTGTTTATAGTTCCTTTGGACTCTTTTTAGATCAACATAAGGGAGACATATTTAGTTAATACATTCAAAGGAACTTGGATTAGTGTCCTTTGATCATTCGTTAGTTTGTACCTACCTTCCTTCCCTCCTTCCTTCCCTCCTTCCTTCCTTCCTTCCTTCCTTCCTTCCTTCCTTCCTTCCTTCCTTCCTTCCTTCCTTCCTTCCTTCCTTCCTTCCTTCCTTCCTTCCTTCCTTCCTTCCTTCCTTCCTTCCTTCCTCCCTCCCTTCCGTCCCTCCCTCCCTTGCTTCCTTCCGTTCCTCCCTTCCGTCCGTCCGTCCCTTCCTTCCTTTCCTCCTTCCTTCTATCCATGCTTCTCAGGGATTACTCTGGACTGTGTGCTCAGGTATCACACCTGATGCTGCTCAGGAATTATATAGGGCACTGGGGATTAAATTTGTGTTGGGCATCTGCAAGGGGAACACCTTATTTGCTATAAAATCTCTCTAGCCTCAGAGCTGTTTATTTCTTTGCTCCACTATACTATGGTTATGGAATTCACCTGAAATATAAATGACTTCATTTTTGCTTTCAGTTTCAGGTTTTTCTCTACCATCCTTTTAACATTCAAATTGCTATTATTTCTGAATATTCATAACAAATTTGCAAAGTACAAAATAATTTGATGGCTATGTGAAACTATACAAAGGTAAAGCTATATATAGTTCCTACTGTTTCATACTGTATAATATAATTTTATATTATCACTGATAGCACCTAATGAAAATATAACCAGAGCATGTATATGTGTATGCTGATGATATTAACATATAATAGTGTAAGAAATCAATGGCGTACAAAAAGAGAGGGAAAGATACTACCTGATTTACAAATTCCTTTTGAAATCATTAAAAATTGGCTTCAGAAAATAAGAAAAATCATATCTGTAAAGGTGTTATTTTCTTAGTACCATGATAGCTTGTTGCATATTTATTTTTTAGCACTGATTATTCTATGAGTGATTCGTGTCATTACCTAAATTTCAAATTAGGAAATTGACTTATGGTAAATGACTTGTCCACGATTTTTTCTGTAGGGTAAATGACTTGTCCAAGATTCCAAGATTGCTCCCATAATAGATGACAGATGTTCTGAATGTAGACAAAGTGGCTTAACTTCCTGTGGTACAATAACTTTCTTGTGATAAATTCAGTGAACTTTAGGGCATCATTTTATATCCAGGTTAGAGAACGATTAATGTGTGAGAGTGTTTAATTGATATAAATGCTAAATATTTACTAATTCATATTTTTGTACCACTTCTCAGTTACATGTTTCATGACATTTATGTAAAGACTGGGCAGTACCATGAAGTCAGTGATGAGAAACCATTCCTCTGTCACAGTGTTCATCTTACTGGGACTGACAAATGACCCACAGCTAGAGATTTTGATTTTTGTCTTTTTGCTTATCACTTATTTGTCCAGTATCATTGGGAATCTGATCATAATAGTTCTCATCCTGATGGATCCTCATTTAAAAACAGCTATGTACTTTTTTCTTCAAAATTTCTCTTTTTTGGAAATCTCATTCACGACTGCCTGTGTTCCTGCATACCTGTACATGATATCAAGTGGAAACAAAACCATCTCCATTGGAGCTTGCTTCAGTCAAATCTTTTTTATTGTCCTCTTTGGTGCTACAGATTTTTTTCTCTTGGCTGTGATGTCCTATGACCGCTATGTGGCCATCTGCAAACCCCTGCATTATGTGACCATCATGAACAGCAGAGTCTGCAGGATTCTCATCATCAATTGTTGGGTATCTGGCTTACTGATTATTTCCCCACCCCTTAGCTTGGCACTACGTCTGGAGTTCTGTGGCTCTGTTATTGATCATTATTACTGTGATGCTTCTCCAATACTCAATAATTCTTGCTCAGATACTTGGTTCATAGAGCAGCTGATTGTTGCCTGTGCTGTGCTGACTTTAATCATGACCTTTGTGTGTGTGGTTATATCCTACATCAGCATCATCAGGATGATCCTCAGACTGCCCTCTGTCCAGCAAAGGAAGAAAGCTTTCTCCACCTGTTCCTCTCACTTGATTGTGGTTTCCCTCAGCTATGGCAGTGCCATTTTTATCTATGTCAAACCTTCAGCTAAGGATGCAGTGGCCATTGATAAGGTAGTTTCTCTGCTTGCTACATCTGTTGCCCCTTTATTGAACCCCTTCATTTATACCCTGAGAAATAAACAAGTCAGAGAATCTTTTCATAATACTCTGAAAAGTTTGATATTTATTTCAAAGAATGAATAGAAGGGTTCTGGGATATAAAGTGAAAAATGTACTATTTTTTAATATGGTTTCAAATTAAAATCATAAAAGTGTCTACATTTTAACTTTCTGTGGGTTTATACTGCAACGGTGACCTGAAAATACTATACTATCAACAAAAGAGAATTTTGTGAGAGAGATCACATTCACATAACTTTTGTTATGTTTTCTAACTATTTCATATTATTGTTATTACTGTGACATATAAATTGAATTTTATCCTGAATTGGAGTCATACAAAAATGGAATTTGGAGGCCCAGGATGTAGATCAAGCAGTAAAACACAGTGGATGGATGTACTTCCAAAAAAAAAAGGTTTTAAAATTTTTTGTATAAATTGTTTAGAGGATTAATAATAATGATAATAAAATATACATAGGTGTCTAAAAAAAGCCTATCACTTCTTTTTTTTTTAATTTAAATTTTATTGAATCACCATGTGGAGGGTTACATAGTTCTCAGGATTATGTCAGTTATACAATTCTCAAACACCCTTCCCTTCACCCGTGCCCATATTCTATCACCAACCACCCCATTATACCTCCCGCCCCCTCCCGCCCCCCCAGTCCCTGCCCTTGTAAGTGATAAGTTTCACTTCGTTTACACTTTATCTTGGTTATAGTCCATGTTTCAACACATAACTCACTATTGTTGCTAGGGTTTCCCCCCCAAAAAGAAAAGACAGTCCCACTGTCAAGGAAGCATTTGATGGCTCTCCATTGCTGAGAATGTAGAGATATTAAGTCCCGCTGTTTGTTACATAACTTTTCTATTTTTTTCCCCCCTCGTCCCGCGCCAACGAGATCACGCCTGTTTAGTAATTACCACGCTGCCTGACAATGGGAAAACAAACCAAAAAGAGATGGTTATTTCTTGTCATCAGCCGGCGTGGGGCTCTGGCTTAGTTGATAGTCTGGTAGAATGTCTGCAAGCAGTTTCTGGAACCAAAAGTAATACGCTGGTATCGGCCCCAGCTCTAGATTCCACCAGCGTCCCGCTGTTCCAAGTACATAATAATTTATTCCCTTGTATCCCATTCCCACGCCACCAGGTCCGTGTCAGCTTAATGGACATCATACTATGGTTAACGCCATGCTGCGTTTCTTCCCGAGAAAGAAGGATATTTCTTCTCAGCTGGCGTGGGGATATGGCTTAGTTCAGTCTATAGAGATGGCTACCACTTTGGTAGCCTTCAATATTTCAGCAAAAGATTTACTATTCTTGTTAGGATTTCCCACCAAAGTCCGACCCGTTAAAAGGGAACCATTTCATATTGGTGATGATTAAATGACAATAGGTTGTGCGGCCATGGCAGTGGCCTCGCGGCTTTGAATTTCTGTATAAAGTCCAGGGAAAGTACAGACAGAAATTACACGTCGCTACAAACTTTAACCCTATTATGGTGCCCCCAAAGTCCAACCCATTACAAAGGAACCATTTCATATTGCTGATGATTAGATGACATTAGGCTGCCGCGGCCGCGTGGTTTTGGGTTTCTATATAAAGTCCAGGGAAAATTCTGCCTAAATTTCTGTCCTTACACTCTTTTACCCTTCATCAAAAAACTTAGTACTATTGTTTGGAGTTTCCCCCCACGTTAAGCCCTGCCAAAAAGGAACATTTACACGTTGCTGACAATCAAGAGATATTAGGTCGCTCGACTGCGATAGCCTATTTGGATTTCTATATGAAGTCCAGGGAAAATTCTTTTGGTAATTGCATCACTCGCTGGCTTGTGTCCAAAGTGGTTCAGTTGCCTCTGGGGTCGATCTCGCGAGGGGCCAGGAAGGAGTGTCCCCACATGGCTCTGCGCTTAAATGTCGGCCGGCACCGCCTATCACTTCTTAATAATTTAATATCGGTCCTTTATGGAAACCTCCTCCAGTTATTTTTATTTATTTATTTATTTACTTTTTGGGTCACACCCAACGATGCTCAGTTGTTACTCCTGGCTCTGCACTCAGGAATTACTCCTGGCGGTGCTCAGGAGACCACATGGGATGCCAGGGATTGAACCCAAATTGGCTGCATGCAAAGTAAATGCACTCCTGCTGTACTATTGCTCCAGCCCCAGTTATTTTTCTTATCACTTTATTTGAAGGTACAATTATGTTAAATGGACTGGGGTCGATTTTTTTTATCCAACATTTGTAAATTTACTTGGGGGTGATTAACTAATAATTTTAACTAATAATTTTGTAATATACTGTGTAATTATTTTAACTAATAATTTTGAAATGTACTGTGTAAAATACTATTGTACAGCTTAAACGATCTTAAAGTACCCAAAAAAGTTTAGTTCAACCTACAAACACCTAAAATTCTGCTATTTCTTCTACCCCCAGGGAGTTTTCCCCCTTAACCCATATTTCTGTTGCCATTGATACATAAATCAACTAAGTCTACATTCATTAAAAAAAACTTTAAAATTTCTTTATTTTGTATTCACAACAATTTATTACATTCAATATTTCAACACCCATCCTATCAACATTACACCTTCCCACCTACCATTTTTCTTTAATTTTCTCACCACCACGCAAGCGTCCCCAAAGGCAAATGCTAAAGAATTTATTAAAATAAAAAATTAATTTTATAAGTAAGTTAAAAACATTTTATTACATTTAATATTTAAACACCAATACTATCACTGTTACACCTTCCCACCACCATATTTGGGATGTTTTCATCCCATGCCCCAACCCCTGTCCCAAAGCACAACCGAAGTAATATATTTTGTATTCTTTGTTATGAAAAACTGCTCAAAATGCTACAAAAAGATTCCATAGTGGAAACAATGTGAAGATTGTTCTACTTTGGCAAGGGCCATTAAGACCTTGTTTCAGATATCAGTAACATGTTGTAAAAGGTTGAGTGATGTGAACTTCCATATATATATATATATAGTTGAAAAAATGCATATATATATTTCCCTCTATGATCATATTTAATATGATCGCTTCCCCCACTCTACATTTTCCATCCTAGAACTTCGAAGATCTTATCAAAAATAGTGAATGAACTTCCCCAACTAAAAATGCAATAATAGCTTGCTCTCCTCCATAGAATAAAGTCTATACTTTATCTATAAACAGTACAAGTTATCTCCTATTATTCTCACTTTGTTTCATGACACTCTTCTTTCCTGATAGTCTCAAGTCTTCCAGGAAATCCCGTGTTGGACCTTTGCACATACTGAGCCATCTGCTTACACCTCCTTCATCTGAAAACTCAATACAGAAGAGTGCTTGATCTGTAGACTCTTGCCACTGTAGGCTCAGTCGAAAGGAAACCTATTCATAAACTATTCCCCTGATCACTCAGTTTTATGAAGCTTCCTACCATCAACCACTCAAATGTAAAATAGTCTTTTAAGAAGTCTTTCTAGAAATACAGTTTCAAATTATCGATCTTTCCTTCTCTTACCACCAGTTATCATGCTAGTTCTATTTGAGACAAGAATGTAAAATCTTTCCTTTTTGCCCCAGCCCCAATTATGGCTCATTGGTGTGATAGAAAGAGCTGGGTTTGAATTTTATGACCTCATCCCCACAATGCCAATACTCTATGCTGAATATTGGTCTTTTTTTTTGTAATTTTTCTTGAGGTAACATTTGTTTGAATGTGCATGTCTGTATTATAGTACCATTATTATATTAATATACATGATTAATTAAAAATACAACAACAATATACAATTATTATAGTACCATAGTACCATTGCACAACCACCACCAAAGTACTAGTATACTTCACCACAATCCAGTGGATCATTTTAACCCACTTCTTTGTTTTTTTGTTTTGTTTAATTTTATTGAAGCACTGTGAGATAGTTACAAGCTTTCATGTCTGGGTTACAATCTCACAATGATCAAACAGCACCAGTGCCCAATCCCCACCACCAATATCCCCAGTATACCCTCCACCCTTCCCCACCCTCCCCCTGCCTCCATGGCAGACAATATTCCCCATACTCTCTCTCTACTTTTGGGCATTATGTCTTGCAACACAGACACTGAGAGGTCATCATGTTTGGTCCATTATCTGCTTTTGACACGAATCTCCCATCCCGACTGATTTCCCCAGCCATCATTTTATTAGCAATCCCTTCTCTAATACATCTGCCTTTCCACCTCCACTCATGAAGCAGTATTTCGGCTATGGGGCAGTCCCCCTGGCCCTTGTATCTACTGTCCTTGGGTGTCAGCCTCATGTGATGTTATTCTATACTCCACAAATGAGTGCAGTCCTTCTGTGTCTGTCCCTCTCTTTCTGACTCATTTTGCCTAGCATGATACTCTCTATGCCTATCCATTTATAAGCAAATTTCATGGCTTCATCTCTTCTAACAGCTGCATAGTATTCCATTGTGTAGATGTACCAAAGTTTCTTTAACCAGTCATCTGTTCTAGGGCATTTGGGTTGTATCCATATTTTGGCTATTGTGAACAGTGCTGCAATGCACATATAGGTACAGATGTCATTTCTACTGTGCTTTTTTTTGTATCCTCGGGATATATTCCCAGAATAGCCCACTTCTTTGAAACTTCAGTTTTATGATCAGTCTAAGGGATTGTTTTTATTGAAATTATCTTTTCCCTTGTTTCTTTCTTTCTTTTTTTGCTTTTCGTGTCATATCTGGCAATGCACAAGGGTTATTCCTGGCTCTGCACTCAGGAATTACTCCTGGAGGTGGTCAGGGGACCACATGGGATGCTAGGAATCAAATCTGGGTTGGTCCGCAATGCTATCGCTCCAGCCCCTTCCCTTGTTTCTTTAAATGTGCTGCATACAAGTGAGATCATGTAGTATTTGTCCTTACTTTTCTCATTTAGTTGATTAATTTGATCCTGTCCACTTTCATTCTGTACCAAAAAAAAGTGACAATTTCCCCTTTTCTTATAGTTGAATATATTTCTGTTGCATATGTGCCAAAATTTTTATATCCAATCATTTGTTGTTGGCCATTTAAGTTGTTTTCTTGACTGGCCTTTATACCCCTGCAATCAACACATGTGTGCACATCATGTCAAACAATGGAGTAGAATTGCTGGGTCACATGATAGCTCTACTTTTAATTTTATCAGACCTTCCATAATTGTCAAAGAGGTTGGACCAGTTTGCATTTGCATTAACAGTAAATGAGGTTTCCTTTATCTGTGCATCCCTGCCAGCACTTATTTTCTTCTTTTTGATAAAGGCCAACCTTACTTATATGAGGTGATATCTCATTGTTGTTTTATTAACATTTCCCTTATAATCAAGGAATTTGAGCATTTTTTATGGCATACTGAAGATTATCTATGTGTCTTCTTTGGAGAAGTGTCTCTTCAGCTCGGTAGTCATAGTTTCTTTTGCAGTGAAGTAACTATTAATTTTAATATAAACACTTATGTCTCTTTTTTGGGCATTTTTTCCCTTGCCAGTAAAATAAAATCATTGAAGACATGACAACAGACATCATAGACTGTTTTATCTGTATATTCGTTTTTTCTTTACTCAAATTTAACATTGATTTTAGTAAATTCACTTTGAGTTTACTTTTCACATGATATGGAAAAGCATCTAATTTCATTCTTTCGCATATGGCTAAGGAGAATACCCAGAACCATTTGTTGAAAAGGCTGCACTTTGTCCGTCTGATGCTCTTGGCACTTTTGTGATAAACTGTCCACATATTTGAGGGTTTATTTTTTGCCTCTCAACCTGTACCGCTGATCTGAGTGTATGCTTATATTATTTTACCATGCTGTGTTGTAGAACCAAATATTAAACTGTCCTTTGTACCCAACACTGAGAATAATGACAGAAATACTGAAAAACACCCTTTTACAACAGAATCAGCTAAACAGATATTTTAAAATAAGCAAAGGTATAAAACTATGGTAGAAGTTTTAGACTTAAACAAGTTTTGGTAGCATTTTAAAGGAGAAATTGGACCACAAAACAGTATTTCATGAGATATTTGTTAATCATTATTAAATCACATTCTTATTTAATAAAATATTATCCAATAATTTAAAAATTATTAAATAATATTCTAATATTAAAAAGAATTAACATTAAATATCTGATAAAGAAGGAATATGGCACAGGATTCTCTAATTTTATAACTCTAACTTACAAATAAATGATTTGTGTCTCATTTTTAATTCAATTTTGATCCATTCAAATAATCAAACAGTGTGGTAGTAAAACCAACAGTCAACTAGTATTACGAACTTAATCTCTAGGCAAGAGAAACATAATAATTGTTCTCAGGTACACAATTTATGCTGTTAATGTACTGAATACATAGCTTTCTTCAATCATTGTTCTATGTCACTGCTAGCAAACATAATAGTCATTAGCCAAATTTTGAGTTTTGTAAATGTGTGTTTAGATATGTAACATCCACGAAACATGCATAATATAGGGAATTTTATATTAAAATGACATATTTATATAAATATGTCCCCCCACCCCACCCTGCCTCTGTGGCAGGTTACTCCCTTTTGATCTCCAATTGGGTGTTGTGGCTTGCAGTAGGGGTATTGAGTGGCCATTGTGTTCAGTCTCTAATCTACTTTCAGCACACATCTCCCTTCCCGCGGGGGATCTCCAACCACATTTTACTTGGTCATTCCTTCTGTATCTGAGCTGCCTTTTTCGCCAGCATGTGAGACCAGCTTCCAAGCCATGGAGCCAACCTACTGGTACTTATTTCTACTATTCTTGGATATTAGTCTCCTACTCTGTTATTTTATATTCCACAGATGAGTGCAACCTTTCTATGTCTGTCTCTCTCTTTCTGACTCATTTCACTTAACATGATACTTTCCGTGTCGATCCATTTATATGCAAAGTTCATGACTTCATTTTTTCTAACAGCTGCATAGTATTCCATTATATAGATGTACCAGAGTTTCTTTAACCAGTCATCTTCTGGAAAACAATATGGATGCTTCTCAAAAAATTAGAAATTGAGCTCCCATTTGATCCAGCAATACCATTACTGGGAATATACCCCGGAGAAGCAAAAAAGGATAGTAAAAGTGATATTTGCACCTATATGTTCATCGCAGCACTGTTTACAATAGCCAGAATCAGCCCCTGATTTTTATATTAAGCAGAACTTAATCAGAGAAAGTGTAGGTGAGACATTTATTTATGCATCATTATGTTGGTTGAAGGACACATAGAATGATTAGTTGAAAGAAATTATTACCCAGGTTTGTTCTAAACTCTCGCTTTTCCTATTCTTTTATTTTGTTCTCTTTATTTTTGTCAACTATTTACTACTCCTCATTGTTAGATGGGTTCTTGATTTCTGTACCTTTGAGCAAAACAACTTAGAATGAAAACAGGTTTTCCAATATTATTCCTTTCTGTAGTGTTATCAAGCATTGCTTATTTTGCTCATTAATATCATGATTAAATTGAAGAAAACAATATTATTTTAGGAATTTCATAACTCTCCATTCTGTTTGTCTCATTATTTAAATTTAACATTAAATTAAAAGATCTCCACACCTTCAAAGCATCACCTCTCTATGTAATAGCTGTGTCATAAACACAGGAAAATGCATTTCTGTATCCTCCCCGTTTACTGTGATACCTACTGTAGGATAACATAGCCTCAGGTAGCTTAGGTTTATTGGGTTAC
This sequence comes from Sorex araneus, assembly GCF_027595985.1. Classification (NCBI taxonomy): domain Eukaryota; kingdom Metazoa; phylum Chordata; class Mammalia; order Eulipotyphla; family Soricidae; genus Sorex; species Sorex araneus. The sequence goes on from NC_073303.1 coordinate 220,368,080, forward strand.
TCCAGTTACAGTGCTCCCATTCCTCTTTGTTTATTTGTAACTTCTTTCTTAGTGTTCTGTTGACTTGTAAATATTGTTTTTCTCTTCTCCTTGAGTCCTTTGCATAGTTTATTCAGAGCCATGTCCTTTTTGTATAGACACAGGAAGACTTAGCAAATGCTATGCTTTTGTAACCTGGGAGTCATTTGATTCTACATGATATTTTCCTCCTGGGCATCTGTTCTCTCGACCCAAGCCTCAGCTGCCCTTACTTCCTAGCACCCCCAAAAGCAAGGTCCCAATGAGGGACGAGACGGACCCAGGGCAAGCGGTGAGTTGTGTGCTACCCTGGCATCGAGATGGGCCTGGCCAAAGTGCCTAATGCTTAACTATAAGTTAAGAGCTTGATCATGGACAAATGTTGTCATGATCCAAACAGTGATAACTAGATTTGGACCCTGCTAGGGTGAGGAATGATTAATCTGGCCTGAGTGCTGTGGTTTGAGTCTGTGGCAAGATGTTACCAGGAGAGCTGCCTTGCAAGCCTCAATGTATCTCTTGCTATGTCCATACAAAATAACTAGGATTAAGATGTTGATAAGTGTTTGGACTAAGGAAAGGAAAAAACCCTTAAGAGTCAGGAAGGGCTTTGGAATGCCCTGCCCTCAGGAAGGGCTTTCTTATGTTGATTTTGCTACCTGGCTGGGTGTAGCCTAGAGGGCAAGGTGGGAGAGACAAGTAGGAGGAGAGACTAGAGAAGAGGGTGGCAGCAGCTGATCCAGAGAGAGGACGGAGCTGGGACTGTGGGAGATGAGAAAGATGGAAGACTGAATAAAGGGTAACTAATCAGCAACCAGCTTGGTCCTTGTTCTTCCCTCACCGGTCCTTGGCCAACGGCCGCCCCGATCGAGCCCATACACAGCGGTTCCAGAGCACCAAACTCAGGCGGTGAGACAGAACCTCCCGCAGAGCCCGAGAGTGCACACGCCCCTCGGCGAGCTTTAGTTTTTGCATTTTAGTGAGGAAGGTGGTTCTATTTGACTCTTTTACATTAAAAAAAGATAAAGTTAAGCCCCATTTCCTTCATGCAACAATAAAATATTTACAATAATTATGAGTGATGACAAAATACAGTGAAAGCTATTAGATACCAAATTGGTCATGTTGAGTCTCTTTTTGTTCTCTAATGGGGAGAAGATAAAACTTCTCCCCATTAGAGAATAAAAGATGAAGAAGCAGCCCATTTCCTTGATTGGTTTGGCTTTTGCATTAAAATCTATGTAGATTTCAGGTTGACCCATGAAACTTTATCACCTGCTCTGTTATGTCTCTATTGAAGATTGAAAAAGACCCATATCCCATTAAGCCTCCTTCTCCTTTATTTAGAATATTACCACAGCCTATTATTGTTTTTCTTTGCAATGTACATTTTTATAGCAGTTAGCTTACCTCTACTTGTTTACAACAGATTTTTTTTTATGAATTTGATTTCCTATGGTTTTTCCTTGTAATTAGATTCAGGTTATTCTCAGATGTAGAATGGTATAGATTGTACATCATTGCCAGAGTGACATATCTGTGTAGGTAAAGCCCCATTGTTTCATTGTAAAAGTACTTGACTTACCTTATCACAAATAAGCTGTCTCTGAGATAAGACTATCTAAGTATTTAACCCTGCAACCAAATCTTCATGGATTTTCTTCTTTCAATGTTTTTGTTTCTGACTCAGTCCTTCCTGTAGTGATTGTGAAAGGTCGATTCCAACTTCTACCCTGTCTTACCAATTATTGGCAGGCTCTGGTATTCCACTGTAAGACCCTTCCTTTTTCCAACTAAACTGACCCAATGAATGTTTATGGACTTCAGAATTTATAGTTCTCAATGGCTTATAACTGTTACACATATGAATTACTTTGCTGAAAACTTATAACTTCAAAAATATTTGAAGGCCTTCCTTAGAGTTTGTTTCTGTGGAAATTGTGACAAACCCTATTATTCATTTCAGCATTTTCTGACTTTCTGAAGTAATGAGATTTTACACACTTGTATTATTCCTACTTTTATCTTAGTTCTGGCTCTGGCAAGTTTTGAAGGTTATATGGTTCATTTTAATGGGAAACAGATTGAAAATCCTAGCTCCAAGTAAGCTAATTACTACTGGTGTTCCTTTTCTTACCAATTTCAGTAGGTTTTACTTGTATCATTTGTATCATTTGTCATCCTGTTGCTGATTTATCTGCTTGAGTGGGTGCCAGTAACATCTCTATTGCTCCCTGTCTCGTGCTAGTGTAGCCCAATGGGGTCTGCTTGCTCCAGAACACGAAGAGCCTCAAACTGTTCATTCAGGGTCTTGATGAAGAAATCTAACCATCTCGTAGGTGGGTGGCCAGGCATTCTCTGACATCCCGTGGAATCCTGTAGAATGGCCAGGCGTTCTTTTGATGTCGGTGGAATCCAGTCAAAATTCCACAACTGACTGAATTCAGTAGGCTTAGAAATATAATTATGTATTAAAAACAGAATAAAATATATGTAATATGTAATACATTATATATACATTAAAATATATGTAATACATTAATAAAAATATACATGATACATGGTTATGTATATCTGTGGATGCTAATATATATTTACTTTCATATAAAACTCTTAGCAATGATGCGTTTACATTGATATCTTGAATTCTTGTCCTTCCACTCAGTTATTTTTTTTTGTCATATAATTCTATATATTTTTTCTTAGTTTCTTGGTAAAATTTCAGGCAATCCATATTATAGTAATATCTTCAGTTTATGGTAGACTAAAATATTTTAGCATAGATTTTTCCTATGCCACTATAAAAAAACAAACCTCTGTAAAAAATAGCCTCAGAATTGTTTACAATTAGTTATTCATATTCCTATATCAAAAGTGAGGTGTATAAATTTACATAGTAAGAAGAACTATGATTAGCCATTTCTTTATCTACTTTGAACTTTGATTAGTCATTTTTTCATCCATTTTGATAAGATTATAGAATTTACTTGCGAAACCAATGTATTGATTTTATTTTTGAATTTACTTTCCTTTCAGGTCCTCACTTCAATTTGGAATATTTAAATTAATTTTGTTTCTGAATACATACTAACAAGTTTCCAAAGGATTAAATATAGCTGTATGGCAGCTATATGAACCTTAGAAATTTACATGACAGATGTGTAAGATTTATATAATGGAAGGTTTTATGTAATTCTATAAAGAATACCAGAGTGAAGCATACACATCTGCTTATGATGTTAATCTAGAATAGTGAAAGAAATTCATGATAAAAATAGGACAGGGAAATTCTATGTGATAAATTTCTTCTGGAGGTGATAAACATTGCCTTCAGAAAATACATAAAATTGATAGCATCTTCTGACTCATATCATAATCATACCACATAATTTATCTTGTGGCTACATTAGTTCTGTGATTTAGTATTGTCATCAACCCAAGCTCAAGATCAGTAAATTGGGAGGGGCGGTCCTTGATAGATTAAGTGTCTTCCAAATTTACTCATGTAGCACAGGAGATATATGTGAGTTTAATGCTGACAAATTGCTTCTTGTTCCCCTGTGATACATTAGCTTCCCTGTGACAAATTAGATGGACTTTATGGCATCATTTTATTTACACTTTATAGATAGAAAAGCATTTGACATGGAATCCAGTCGGATTCCACGGGATGTCAAAAGACCTCGTGGCCGCCCACCAACAAGATGGTCAGACTTCTTCGTCAAAACCCTGAATGAATGATTTGAGGCTCTTCCTATTCCTGGAGCGAGCAGATATCATTGGGCTACACTAGCACGAGACAGGGACAAATGGAGACATTACTGGTGCCTGCTTGAGCAAATCAAAGATCAACGGGATGACAAGTGATATAAGTGATACAAGATAGAAAAGCATGTGAATGGGTTTGTTATCTTTAGTTAGTATTTGATCCTGTCATATTTTTTATGACTCCTCAGACTCAAGCTCTGGGACTCTTCTGTGAAGATCGGGCAGTACCATGAAGTCAGTGAGGAAAAACTATTCCTCTGTCACAACATTCATTATGCTGGTACTGACAATTGACCCATGAATAGAGATTATGCTTTGTGTCTGTACGTTTATCTCATATTTGTTAAGTGCAACTGGGAATTTGACCGTAATAGTTCTTATCTTGGTGGATTTTCATTTAAAACAGCTATGCATTTTTTTCTTCAAAAATTTCTCTTTCTTAGAAATCTTATTCACTGCTGCCTATGTTTCCAAATACCTGAATGGCATATTAAGTGGAGACAAGACCATCTCTGTCAAGGCCTGCTTCAGTCAAATCTCTTTTGTTGTTCTCTTTGTAGCTACAGATTTTTTTCTTCTTGGCTGTGATGTCCTATGATCGCTCTGTGGCCATATGCAAACCTCTGCATGATGTGACCATCATGAACAGAAGAGCCGAGTAGGATTCTCATCATCTGTTGCTGGGGATCTGATTTATTAACTATGCTTCCACCCCTTGCCCTGACCCTTTATCTGTAAGGGTGAATTCTATAACTCTGTCATGGATCATTATTACCGTGAAGCTTCTCCATTACTGAAAAATTCCTGTTCAAAGACTTGGCTCATTGAGAATCTGGTTATAGTGTTTGCTGTGCTGACCTTCAGAGTAATGCTGGTGTGTGTGGCTGTATTCTGCATCAGCATCATCAGGATGATCCTCAGACTGCCCTCTGTCCAGCAAAGGAAGAAAGCTTTCTCCATGGGTCTTGTGATATGGGCCTTGTGATATGCATCTGGTTATCTGGTCTGACCACCACCCTTTTTGCGACCCAGGGTGCCTGGTTCCAAATTCCTTGCTCAGGGACAGATAGACAAGTTATTTTTCAATGCAGGTTCCTGTAAAAAGAATCTTAAGAAAGCTAAATAGATTCCTGTGGCCTGTCCTGGAATTCCTGGGCCAGTCCTTCACAGTCCCCAGTTTCCCTCCTTCCACCCTGTCTCCGTGGCAGGCTCCTTCTCTCTCTCTCTCTCTCTCTCTCTCTCTCTCTCTCTCTCTCTCTTTCTTTCTCTCTCTCCTTTTGGGCATTATGATTTGTTTCTTTATCTACTTCCAGCACACTGATCTTATCTAGGGACTGGAGCGATAGCACAGCGGTGGGGCATTTGCCTTGCACGCGGCCAACTCAGGTTCGATTCCTCCGTCCCTCGGAGAACCGGCAAGCTACCAAGAGTATCTCGCCCACACGGCAGAGTCTGACAAGCTCCCCGTGGCGTATTCGATATGCCCAAAACAGTAACAAATAGTAACAACAAGTCTCACAATGGAGATGTTACTGGTGCCCGCTTGCACAAATTGATGAACAATGGGATGACAGTGGTACAGTGCTACAGTTCTTATATAGAGCGATCATTTCCAACTATCATTGTCATAGTTGCCCCCTCTCTATCCTAAGGTTCCTCAACCTGCACCTCTTTGAGGCAGGCTTCTAACTGTGGACATATCCTCCTGGCCCTTGTTTCTACTGTCTTTGGGTCTCATATTATGTTGTTTTTTTCATATCCCCAAAATGAGTCCTATCATTCTATGTCTATCCCTCTCCTCTGACTCATGTCATTTAGCATAATACTCTCCTTGTCTATCCAATTATAAGCAAATTTCATAACTTCATTTTCCTAACTGCTGCAATAATATTTCATTGTGTAGATATACCATAGTTTCTTTAACCAGTCATCTGTTCTTGGGCACTTGGGTTGTTTCCAGATCCTGGCTATTGTGAATAGTCCTAGTGCTGGAATAAACATATATTCTGGGAATATACCCCAGGGACCCAAAAACACAGCAGAAATGTTATCTGCACATCTATGTTCATTTCCTAGTTAGATTTTTACCCCTTTGTACTGTGATTTGCTATACTGTTGAAGACCGTTTTGTGCATACTTCATATATCAAACCCACAACCAGAGTTTGCATTTCTTTCTCTGGCTTCAACCCAGTTCATGTGTTCTGAAAATATGTATATGAAAGAATTTTAGGAGCAAAATTGGGTGAGAGAGACCACATTTACATAAATTTTACTAACACTTATTTTTAAATTGTTCTATTTTTATTAGTTATTGCTGCTTGTCACTCGTTTTCTTTATTCTTTTCTTTTCTTCTTTTTATTTCTTCTTCTCTTGGTTTGGCTCACACTTAGCACTACTCAGGGGCAGTGCTAAGGGATCACTCCTGGTGATGATCAGGGACCATATTCAGTACCAGGTGTTCGAACCAGTGCTGGTCAAATGTGAAGAACAGCCTTAAGCCCTGTATTTAAAAAAAAGAAATTTTTTTTGTTAGTGAATCACCGTGCGGTACAATTACAAACTTACGAACTTTTGTGTTTGCATTTCAGTCATACAATGATCGTTTATCCTTCCCTTCACCAGTGACCATTCTCCTCCACCAATGTTCCCAGTATCCCTCTCCCACCCCCACCCTATCCTTACCCTCCACCCCAACCCTGCTTCTGCTGCAAGGCATTGCCTTTTGTTCTCTCTCCTTTTGGGTATTGTGGTTTGCAATAAAGTTAACCCCTGTATTATCTCTCCTCTTCTCTTTCTTTACAAGAAACTTTGTGTCACTCTTTTTTTTATATATAAATTTTTATTTTATTGAATTACCGTGGGAAATATACAAAGCTTTCAGGTTTAAGCCTCAGTCATACAATGATTGAAACCCCATCCCTTCACCAGTGCACATGTTCCACCACCAAGAACCCCAAAATACCCCCCTCCCACCCAGCCCCCATCTAAGTAGCTAATGATCTTCACTTTATTCTCTCTATACTTTGGATACATTCAATATTTAAATAGAGAACTCACTATCATTGTTTGGAATTTTCCCCCAACAATCAGACCTGCTGAAAAGGCATCGTTTAACAATTTCCTTTCATTGCTGAGAAGGAAGACTCTATGACCTCGCGCGGCCGCGATAGCGGTTTTGGATTTCTGATAGTTTCGCTCAGTTCACAGTCTAGATGTATTTCTGTAAGAAGCTGCTCTGGGTGCCAAAATGGGTTAGAAGACCTCTGGGATCAGTCTTTAGGAGCAGTGGGTCTGTCTGTGTCACTCTGTTTTCATGAGGAAAAGTACATTGGAGTTTTTTGAAAAGTAAATGTGTCTTTAATTTTATATCAAGCTTGTCATTCTCCCTTTCAATAAAAATTATATGTATCTGTATATAGAGTATAGTAATAATCTTTGTCCCTTCCTATCTGGATGGCTTAGAAACAAACAATTGACAAAAGATGACGCTGACCTGGTGACAGAGGGTCTTGGGGCTAGTCCACTTAGATTCTTTAACATTTTCAAGAGAGACATGTTCAGACCAAGAGAAAGATTTCTTTACTTGCATTAGATACCATGGTTTGCAAAGATTTTCATAATGCTGTTGTTTCAGGCACTCTACATTTCAACACCAATCTCATCACCATTGTGACTATCATACACTTTTGTCCACAGTTTCCCACCCCCTCCCCAAGCCTGCCCCCAAGGAGGTGCAAATCATTTTATATTGCTTGTTACAAGAAAATGTAAGTGAGGGGCTGGAGCAATGGCACAGCAGGTAGGGCATTTGCCTTGCATGCAGCCGACCTGGGTTTGATTTCCAGCATCCCACATGGTCCCCTGAGCACCGCCAGGAGTGATTCCTGAGTGCAAAGCCAGGAGTAGCCCCTGAGCATCGCCGGGTATGACCCCAAAAGCACAAAAACAAAACAAAACAAAAACAAAAACAAAAAAATGAAAACGTATAAAATATTTTAAAAAAGAAAGAAAATGTAAGTGAAATTATCAAAAAGGTTTTTGGTAAAAGAAAATTTGTGGAAATTGTTATATCTCACAATGTTATTCTTAAAGATGTTGTTTGAGGACTTACTGAGCTGTTTGTGTTTAGTTGAGTCTCTGTGCTATTGTTTTCACTTATTGATCTCACTTACTGCACTGTTTATGCTATGTGTGAATCAAACATAAGGAATATTTCTGATTTATAATTGCAATTCTAATTTTCTACATCTCTTTTGAGTTTGCTGTTATTATTGATTGCTTCCTTTACTCTCTGAGGACATTAACCTCTGGTGAAAGGGCAATTAAACTCTGGTTCATTTATTTCATAAATAACACTTTAAATTCACTAGAACATTTTGAACTATAACCTCCTTTCACCTTTTTATAGCGCTTTTCTTTTCTAAGACTAATGCCAGTGAAGAATGTTGAGTGTCTTCATGTACAATTTGTTTACCTAGAAAACCAGGATATCCACGTGTACAAAGCTAGAGAGGTTTCTGAATTTTCTTTGTGTTTGAATGTTATTATTTTTTTGATTACCAAGAAATATTTCTTAGTTTAAAAGTAGGAGAGTGTACCTTAAAATTCAGAAACCAGGTATATATTCAGAGTCAATTTAGGTGCTTAAAGGCAGGGCCTAGAAATGTGACCAAATGCTTTGTTGGGAATATATATGTATATACAGTTACATGTATGGTATATTTATGTACACATAGTTGAATAAAAATGTATATTTTGTTCAACTAGAGGTTATCCGAATTCATTTAAGATACATCCTCCAAGTGAAACATTGCAGACTGTCAAATGTAAGTACTGGGTGTTTTACTAGAATGTTTTGATAGAAAGATAATTTTCTATTTGTATTGATGGAAAAGCTATTTATGTTTTATTCTATAAAGTACTTTCATACTATACAGTTCACTTTATATTTTCACTATAGGAATGGTAATTTCAATTATTAGCTTAAACATTATTTTTGATAGTTTATTAAGAGTATATTAATTTATGATGTTAATTGATAATATATCAATCAAAATTTTATCAGAGAAAAAATGTAGGAAAGCCCATTTTATGCATTGTTGTATTGGTAGAATGTCAGGTATAGTGATTACATTGAAAGACAGAAATCAATCCCCAGACTTTGAAAAACTTTTCACTTTTCCTATCTATTTATGTCTCTCTTTTTTTTTTGTTTATACACTATTTAGTATTCTTCAGTGTTCTTGAAAAGTGTGCCTTTGAAAAAAAAGCTTTCAAAGAAAACAGGTCTTCCTATCATATACATTATTTTGTACTGTCCAGGATTGCTTTTTATCTTGTTAACATGAGCAAAATGATATTGAAAAGAATATGGGGCTAGAGTGATAGCACAGCAGGTAGGGAGGTTACCTTGCATGCCGCCGACCTGGGTTCGATTCCCAGCATCCCATATGGTCCCCTGAGCACCTCCAGGAGTAATTCCTGAGTGCAGAACCAGGAGTAACCACTGTGCATTTCTGGGTGTGACCCAAAAGCGGAAAAAAAAAGAATAAATAATGTGAGGAATTGTTGCATATCTCTCCATTTAACTCAATTATTAAATTCAAATTCTAAATTTAAAAAAATCCCCTCTTTCACGGCAACTACCTTCTGTTTATGCTGTTTTCTCTGTGAGAAATAGTTGTATCTTGTAAACAGGAAAATGCAATGCATCTCTTGAATTCTCCCTCTACTATAAAATCTGCAAGGTGGCATTTTAGTGTGGAACTCTACTTAGTGGAAGTTGATGCTACTCAACTCACTTGATGTACACATAAAGAGATAAAATTGAGACCTATTTTCTTTTTATTTTTCATTCCTCTTTTTATTTTTTGCTTTTTGGGTCACACCTGGAGATGCACAGGGGTTACTCCTGGCTCTGCACTCAGGAATTACTCCTGGTGGTGCTCAGTGGACAACATGGGATGCTGGGAATCGAAACCAGGTCTGCCGTGTGCAAGGCTAACGCCCTACTTGCTGTTCTATGGCTCCAGCCCCGAGCCCTATTTTCTTGATGCAGCAATTAAATACAAATTATAAGACAGTGAAAATTAGTTAGACAACGAATAGGTCATATTGAGACTCTTTTCATTCTCTAATGGAAAATGATATTAAATTTTATGCAACCCTTCTCAACAAAAATATAATGGAAATTACATGGACTGGAGCGATAGCACAGCAGGTAGGGCGTTTGCCTTGCATGTAGCCGACCTGGGTTCGATTCTCTGTCCCTCTTGGAGAGCCTGGCAAGCTACGGAGAGTATCCTGCCGGTATGGCAGAGCCTGGCAAGCTCCCTATGGTGTATTGGATATGCCAGAAACAGTAACAAGTCTCACAATGGAGATGTTACTGGTGCCCACTCGAGCAAATCGGTGAAAAACGGGATGACAGTGCTATATGTACAGTAAAAATTTTCTAACAGTACTATTTATAAAAACAAGGACAAAGAGATTTCTTTTGATAACTTAGTTTCTTTATCTAAATATATTTAAATATTAAAACTTTAGTATATAGTCATTATAAAATGATTCACATGATATATCATTTTATACTTTTTTCCAAAAATTGTTTGCATTATACAGATGCTTCATGTTGAAATTAGGTAAGATTATATTTAAGTGCTTAAAATGCTAGTGGTTACTGTGTTGAATAGCAGAGATATGTAATAGTGCTTGAAGAAGGCCAAGAGATCAATAGAAAAGTCATCAATTCAGTATTTGAGAGCAATTAGCATACTTCATTTGCCTTTACCTTTAGAAATTGTGGTTAACAGAAGATCTGCCCCACAGCTTGGAAACTGGCCTCACATGTTGGGGGAAATGCAGCTCAGATAGAGAAGGGAACATCAAGTAGAGGATGTTGGGAGGACCCTTTTAGGTTGGGAGATGCGAGCTGAAAGTAGACTATAGACCGAATATAAAGGCTACTCAGTACCTCTATTGCGAACTACAACACCCAAAAAGGAGAGAGAACAAAAGGGAATGCCCTGCCACAGAGGCAGGGTGGGGTGGTGGGGGATGGGGTGGGGGTGGTGAGAGGGATACTGGGATCATTGGCCACGGGTAGCTTGCCAGCCTCTGCCATGTGGGTTGGATACTCTGGTAGCTTGCTGGGCTCTCCGGGAGGGATGAAGGAATCAAATTCGGGTTAGATAGTAAGCATGTTAATTAAATATTAATATAAAATAATATTTAATAAACATTGACATAGGGAACTCGAAATTTTCCCCATCAAGTTCTCCTAAAAATCGATCTTCCTTCCTTCCTTCCTTCCTTCCTTCCTTCCTTCCTTCCTTCCTTCCTTCCTTCCTTCCTTCCTTCCTTCCTTCCTTCCTTCCTTCCTTCCTTCCTTCCTTCCTTCCTTCCTTCCTTCCTTCCTTCCTTCCTCCTTCCTTCCTTCCTTCCTTCCTTCCTTCCTTCCTTCCTTCCTTCCTTCCTTCCTTCCTTCCTTCCTTCCTTCCTTCCTTCCTTCCTTCCTTCCTTCCTTCCTCCCTTCCTTCCGTGCTCTCAGGGATCACCCCGGGTGGTGTTCAGGGATTATTTAGGGTGCTGGGAATCAAACTTGTGTTGGGCATCTGCAATGCCCCCACCTTATCTGCTGTACAATCCCTTAGCTCAGCACTGTGTATTTCTTTACTCCACTATACTATGGTGATGGAACTCACTTGAGATATAAATGACTTTATATTTTCTCAATTTGCTTTCAGTTTTAGACTTTTAACTCCTACCCTTTTAAAATTCAAATTAATATTGTTTATGGATATTCATAACAAAATTGCAAAGTACAAAACAATTTGACAGCTATGTGAAACATATAAAAATACAGCTCTATATGGTTTCTATTATTTCATATTATATAATATCGTTTTATAGTTTCACTGATAGCAGTGATAGTCACTAATGAATACAATAACCAGAGTATGTGTGTGTGATGATATTAATATATAATAATGGTAGAAAACAATGGTGTAAAAACAGAGAGGAAAAGATACTACCTGATTGATAAATTCTTTCTTGAAATGATTAGCAATTGGCTTCAGAAAGTAAGAAAATTCATATCTGTAAAGATAATATTTTCTTAGTAATAAGATAAGCTGATAAACTTGGTGCATAATGTATTTTTAAGACTAGTAGTTCTATGATTTATAATTATTATTACCTAAATTTCAAATTAGGAAATTGGGAACTTGTGATGAATGACTTGTCCAAGATTGCTTATGTAGGGTAAATGACTTGCCAAGAGTCCATGATTGCTTCCAAAGTAGACTACAGATGGTTTGAATGTAGACAAAATGCCTTAGCTTCCTTGTGATAAATTCAGTGAACTTTAGGGCATCATTTTATATCCAGGTTAGAGAAAGATTAATGTGTAAGTGTGCTTAATTGTTATTTTTGCTCATGCATATTTTTGTATTACTTCTCAGTTTCATCTTTTGTGACATTTATGTGAAGATTGGGCAGTACCATGAAGTCAGTGATGAGAAACCATTCCTCTGTCACAATGTTCATCTTGCTGGGACTGACAAATGACCCACAGCTAGAGATTCTGATTTTTGTCTTTCTGCTTATCACTTATTTGTCCAGTATCATTGGGAATCTGACCATAATAGTTCTCATCCTGATGGATCCTCACTTAAAAACAGCTATGTACTTTTTTCTTCAAAATTTCTCTTTTTTGGAAATCTCATTCACGACTGCCTGTGTTCCCGCATACCTGTACATGATATCAAGCGGAGACAAAACCATCTCCATCGGAGCTTGCTTCGGTCAAATCTTTTTTATTGTCCTCTTTGCAGCTACGGAATTTTTCCTCTTGGCTGTGATGTCCTATGACCGCTATGTGGCCATCTGCAAACCCCTGCATTATGTGACCATCATGAACAGCAGAGTCTGCAGGATTCTCATCATCAACTGTTGGGTATCTGGCTTATTGATTATTTCTCCACCCCTTGGCTTGACCGTACCTCTCGAGTTCTGTGGCTCTGTTATTGATCACTTTGCCTGTGATGCTTCTCCAATACTAAAGAATTCTTGCTCAGATACTTGGTTCATTGAGCAGTTGGTTGTTGCCTGTGCTGTGCTGACTTTCATCCTGACCCTTGTGGGTGTGGCTGTATCCTACATCTGCATCCTCAGGATGATCCTCAGACTGCCCTCTGTCCAGCAAAGGAAGAAAGCTTTCTCCACCTGTTCCTCTCACTTGATTGTGGTTTCCCTCAGCTATGGCAGTGCCATTTTTATCTATGTCAAACCTTCAGCTAAGGATGAAGTGGCCATGAATAAGGTAGTTTCTCTGCTTGCTACATCTGTTGCCCCTTTGTTGAACCCTTTCATTTATACCCTGAGAAATAAACAAGTCAGAGAATCCTTTCATAATACTCTGAAAAGATTCACATTTATTTCAAAGCAGGAATAAAACAGAATATGGGAACTCAAAGTAAAATAGCATATTTATTTTTTAATATGGTTCCAAATCGAAGTCATAAAAGTGTCATAGGGTAGTCCTGCTACCTCCATTTTAACTTTCTGTGGTTTCAATTTGACAACTGTCCCCTGACAATACTATATGCAAAAGAGAATTTTAAATACCTTGAATGAATTGCATCACATTTACATAACTTTTATTATAATGTATTTTCTAATTGTTCCATATTATTGTTATTATTTGTTAGTATCTTATTATTAAGATATAAAATGAATTTTATAGTGAGCTTGAATTCACAGGTGAAAACATAAACTATTTAGGGTTACAGTTTTAGGTTTCAAGTATTAATATGGATCTAAAATTGTACCCCCCTGTACTAGATGCTACTACTATGTTTTGACATGTTTTTCAAGAGAGATGAATGTCTAAAAATGCTAAATTATTCTATTATATATAGGTGTATCTACTATCCTAAATCTATTAACTGTTTTATCTTAAATTCTCAACTCAACCAAGTCTTTGTAAATTATTCTCATGCTATTTAAATTATTCTCATCTTACATGTGGAAGTATATGCCACTTTTTCTTGCAATAGAAGTTTTCTGATCATGTCTTCTTTTTTCAAGAAAATAAGGTCATTGATTTTCTGTGAATGTAAGTCTGTTTTTGTCTTTATATCAGGATTGTCAGTGCTGCTTCACAATAAAAAATAGAAATCATAAGTATTTGTATGAATTCAGTCACTGTCACTGTCATCCCATTACTCAATGATTTGCTCAAGCAGGCACCAGTAACGTCTCTATTGTAAGACTTGTTACTGTTTTTGGCATATCAAATACGCCACGGGTACCTTGCCAGGCTCTGCCATGGGGGCAAGATAGTCTCGGTAGCTTGCTGGACTGTCCAAGAGGGGCGGAGGAATCGACCCCGGGTTGGTTGTGTGCAAGGCAAATGCCCTACCACTGTGCTATCGCTCCAGCCCATGAATTCAGTAGGAACTTTATTTGAGAAGGGGAAGGAAAGAGTAAGGAAGCTGGGCAATGGGATTTCCATAATTAGGAAGTCCAGAAAATGTGGACAGTTTTCTTTTTTTTTTATTTTCTCTTTATTACGGAGAGGGGTAAGCACTCTGCATTGGGCTTTAGGACGTGTAAGATGTGAATATATAGGGGCTGAGGAAGAGGAGGATACTTGAATGGATTATGTTTTTTACATCTTGGGCTCATTTTCAGAAACTTTCTTCTGGGTCCATCCTTTTTAATCCTCCTTTTGAGATGAAATGATTAAAAATCCCTTAAAAGAAAAAGGATTTCTTCTATCCCAGTGGGGCTAGATCAGATCTATGCATGATATCTACTTATCCTCATTTTACCATGCTCTCTCAGCTGTGGTGCCAGACACAAGACTAAGAAGCCATCTCGAATAGCCCACTCCAGCTTCTTATTTCAAACTGCTGAGGTCATGCCCGCCTGAGAAGGACATCCACCCAGGGTGCCTTATGTGAAGTGGGCAGGAGAGAGGTGGTCGCCTTGAGAAGGAAATCTACCTTCTTTCTCTAGCCATCTTGGTCCCCTGCGGAAATACCTGGGGAACATAGGTATGATGAGAATCTACTTTGAGCACCTGTACAGTACACACTTTAAGTCTCCCTAGCTCCACAAGGCGGTAATGAAAGAGGAAACCTTAGTTTCTCCTTGCCAGCCACTGAGAGAAGCTCCTTTTTTGGCTCTCCCCATCCCCATCATGCATTAACAGTCCTGCAAATTCCTGGCACATTCCTGAGAATGGGAAGTTAACAATTTCCCAACATCATTGATTCTGCCCCAGACCGTAGGCTCATAGGAAACTAAGAGCTAATGGCCAAATGGTCAAATAGATTACCTACACAGACTGAAACTAGCCACATCACCTCAGGTACTCTTGACGCATAAGATTCTTGTTACTTGATAAGTAACACAAAGACCCAGTTTTTTTCTTTTAAATATTTTAAGTTTTATTGAATCACCATGAGATAGTTACACGCTTTCATGTTTGGGCTACAATCTCACAATGATCAAACACCCATCCCTCCACCAGTGCACATTCCCCACCACCAATATCCCGGGTATACCCCCCCCCTTCCCCACCCTCCCCCTGCCTCCATGGCAGACAATATTCCCCATACTCTCTCTCTACTTTTGAGCATTATGGCTTGCAACACAGACACTGAGAGGTCATCATGTTTGGTTCATTATCTACTTTCGGCATGCATCTCCCATCCCAACTGGTTCCTCCAGCCATTGTTTTCTTAGTGATCCCTTCTCTATTCCATCTGCCTTCTCCCCTCTGCTCATGAAGCAGGCTTCCAGCTATGGGGCAATCCCCCTGGCCCTTGTACCTACTGTCCTTGGGTATCAGCCTCATGTGATGTTATTTTATACTCCACAAATGAGTGCAGTCTTTCTATGTCTGTCCCTCTCTTCCTGACTCATTTCACTTAGCATAATACTCTCCATAAGACCCAGTTTGTCTATAATTCCCCACCCCCGCCCCCCAAAACACATACACACAATGAGCCATATTTAACTTAATCCTATACTAAATTCCTCCCCAGCTAAGGATTTTTCTTCTTCTATACTCTAATAAATCGGAGCATCTTTTCTTTTCAACATTTTTCTTGAAAATATTGAATCACTTGGGAACCGTAAACAAATATAGAGACCTATCTTCATCTGTGTCTGCATCAGTGATCCAACAGTACCTGCATTCTGCTTTTCCTTGCTAGCATGGGAAATAATTCTTGCAACTTAACTTCTCTAAGACTGTGGAACTCAGGTTGGAACAACAAAAATTGCCCTTGCAGTAAAAGAAAATCAGTTTCAAACCTTATCCACCCTTTCCTGGTTCATCGCCTTCCCTCACAAAAAAGAATTTTAGGAGAAAAAGAAAGAGATACATACTTGATAGAGAATGTGGGCTTCTCCAGAGTGGAAAACACAAGTACATACCCCAAAGAGATCTCTGAAGGGGTGGTGATTGTTTTCCAGGATAGGAAACACACCTTAAAGAAAGAAAGTGCACATCTCAGGGAGAGATGGAGGAAAAAATGCTATAAAGGGAAAAAACCGTGTTGCTGGAGTCTTGAATCCTCACCAGCAGAGGAGTAGGGGATCCTCGAGTGACTTAGGAAAAGTGGAGAGGAATGAGGTAGCAGCCTCAAGAAGGAAATCTAGCACTTCTCACATCACTCAGGGAAGTGCCTGGGAAATCTAGGACCGAAAAAATACAGCAATGAGTCGCCGTACTGCACAGACACTCACATCCCACCAGACCCATGAGGCAGACCCTCAAGCTGTGCATGACACCCACTTTACCTGCAATGTGTGGGAGATGATCACTGCCACCTGATTTTTCAGAAAGCCGTGGACTCATCCTGGAGTAAGGAATTGCTCTGTGCATGGAAAAGAAAGTCAGTCTTTCATCTTAAACACTTTGTTGTTGCTGCTCACTGTCTTTTCCTCAAGGAAAGGAATTTCAGGAGGTGAGGAATAATGAGGTAAAACATGTTTATTGGGAGAATAGAAGGAGAGAAGGAGAGAGACAGATTTGGATATGTGCTGAAGAGAGAACATGGGCTCTTCAGAGTGAAAAGAATCAAGAGTAGTGTTTTGTGGTAGGTTAAGTATAAGGAAATGCCTATAACCTCTCATGGTTCATGATTTATTTTTCTTTTTTTTTTTTGGGTCACACCTGGCAATGCACAGGGGTTACTCCTGGCTCTGCACTTAGGAATCACCCCTGGCGGTGCTCAGGGGACCATATGGGAAGCTGGGAATAGAACCCGGGTTGGCTGCGTGCAAGGCAAACGCCCTACCTGCTGTGCTACCAGCCTCACTCATGGTCCTTTCTTGAGTTCCTATCCTAACCTTTGTCCATGAATTCCTGTTGTCTCTCCTCTTTGGAAGTTCAACTATATTTAGGCCTGGAATTCTGCATCTCAATGTTTTCCAGGACCCTAAGATGGGTCTTTTGTGTCACAGGCCTCCATGTGGTCAGGCTGATTTATATTTCAGATACCATTTCCCCCAACAAACATTACTACCCCCTCCAGCCCTATCTTCGTGTCTATAATGAAAGGAAACAAACATCGCAGGCAGAAATGTGGAAAAAAGCCCCATAGAGTGAAAGAAAGGAAATACACAGCTCAGATATGCCAAGTTAGTTTATATACAGCTTTCCTCCAAATTGATTGTCCAAAGTTTGATGTTATAGTGGTTGCTAAAGCAGTGAGATTGGAGTTGTTGGTTTTCTTTTGTTATTTTCAGTGTTATCTTTAATCCAGGGCTGGAGCGATAGCACAGCCAGTAGGGCATTTGCCTTGCATGTGGCCGATTCGGGTTCAATTCCTCTGTCCCCCTCAAGAGACTGGCAAGCTACTGAGAGTATCCTGCCCACACGGCAGAGCCTTGCAAGCTACCTGTGGCGTATTTGATATGCCAAAAACAGCAACAACAAGTCTCACAATGGATACATTACTGGTGCCCATTCAAGCAAATCGATGAGCAACAGGATGCCAGTGTTATAGTGCTACAGTGCAAATTTCTTATTTACATTATTTTTTTCCTTTGTATCTGTGAGCCTCACTCATGCAGGAACTGGCAGAGGAACCCAGGTGTGTGGGACCCGGGACTGAGATCTCCAAGCCTGCTTGGATTGGGACTGGGCCTCTTCCACCCAGATCCCCATTTTCCAGTAGCTAAGCAGTCACACCCAGAAACTTCCCCGTGTAATCCCATCAATGGCCAACATCCAGAGACTATAAAACCAAGCTCCCAGAAGCACACGGCTGCCACAATTTATAGCCTAGTTCTCCCTCTGTGAGAACCTGGCAAGCTACCGAGAGTTTCTTGCCTGCATGGGAGAGCCTGGCAAACTCTCTATGGCATATTCATATGCCAAAACCAGTAACAATGATGGGGCTCATTCCCCTGACCCTGAAAGAGCCTCCAATGTGGCACCGTTGGGAAGGACAAGTAATGAGAGGCTTCTAAAATCTCAAGGCTAGGATGAATGAAGACGTTACTGATACCAACCACTCGAGAAAGTCGAGAAAGTCGACGATCAACGGGATGATAATGATGATGATGTATCTATAGAAAGCATTATAGTGAATGGCTGATTACAAAACAGAATGCAAATATAAAATGTAATTTACATTTCTTCCTTCCCATTCATATCTTTAAGTCTATTAAACTGGGTAAAAAAAATTGCACTCAGATATATTTGGTTATACATTGATAGTTTGAGAATCTGAAAGTCTTTTTGGAAAGAGTTTGGACCTGAACTTTTATAAAACCAATATGTAAATTTTTTTCTTTTTCGGTCACACCTGGCGATGCACCGGAGTTACTCCTGGCTCTGTACTCAGGAAATTACCCCTGGGGGCGCTCAGACCATATGGGATGCTGGGAGTCGAACCCAGGTCGGCTGTGTACAAGGCAAACACTCTACCTGCTGTGCTATTGCTTCAGCCCCAATTTGTAAAAATTTTAAATAAACAGAATTTCAGGATATTTAATTAATTAATTTAAAGATTATGACTTATTTATTTATTTTTGCTTTTTGGGTCACACCCAGTGATGCCCAGGGGTGACTCCCAGTTCTGCCCTCAGGAATTATTCCTGGTGGTGTTTGGGGGACTATATGAGATGCCAGGTATTGAACTCGGGTTGGCTGCTTGTAAGGCAAACACTCTTCCACTGTATTATATCACTCCAATCCCTAAAGGACCATTTTCAGCATTTTAGTTTGCATTTATATCTTCCTGAAAAGTGGGAGGAAGTGAAAAATGAGTTTTATTAAACAGGACAATAATAGGTTTATTCCTGCGGACATAAATGTTAATCACTGATGTTCCTAGGAAATTTAGGACTCAGATCATAACATATCAGTGAGTGCAAGAAGGTTAGTTGAGCACCAAAAGAGTAGAATATCAATGCTGTCTAGATTTCTCAATTCTGTACATAATAATGGACAGAATCAAGTAATAATATTCCATTAATATTCCAATAAGTTATCATTTACTGCAAATTTATCCCCATGCATTTCTGGGAATAAATTAACCAAAACAAGATTTATTAATAGCTGTATCATTTGGGACCTCTAGGTGTGACAGAATAGGATTTATAAAACTGACTACCATAGAATTTGGGAAAATAAATTGGACATTGGGAATTCTTTCAGAACTCATCATTATTTTTTTACTCAGTTTTCCTTTAGTTCTTTGAGATAGATGCAATCCTTTTAAGCATGTCTTTGAACGCTTGTATCACTTGCTTGTTTCTCAGAGTATAAATGAAGGGGTTCATTACAGGGGCAACTGAAGTGGTAAGTACTGACACCACCTTGTTAATAGCTACCCCTTCTTTTGCAGATGGCTTAACATAGATAAAGATGCAGCTTCCATAAGTAATAGAAACCACAATTACATGGGAAGAACAAGTTGAGAAAGCCTTTTTTCTTTGCTGGACAGAAGGGAACCTGAGAATGGTCTTGATGATGTATGTGTAAGACATAATGACACAGGACAAGGTGAACATGAGTACTAAGACAGCCAGGACCAAGACAAGTCGTTCTAAAACTTCTGTGTCAGAGCAGGTGATCTTCAGGATAGGAGCAGCATCACAGCCAAAGTGATCTATGACATTAGAGTCACAAAACTCGAGTTCAATGCCCATGCCAAAAGGTGGAATGATAATGACTAGAGTAAGCATGTAGCAGCTGATAAGGAGTTTCATGCAGACTTCATTGTTCATAATGGTTGTGTAATGCAAGGGTTTGCAGATAGCTACATAACGGTCATAAGACATGGCTGCCAAGAGAAAAAACTCTGTTGCCCCTAAGAGAACAACAAAAAATAGTTGAGTGGCACATGCATTGTAGGTAACTATATGGTCCCCAGATGCCATGGTGTAGAGAAATCTGGGAATGCAGACAGTTGTGAATGAAACTTCCAAGATGGAGAAATTCCGGAGGAAAAAATACATGGGTGTTTTAAGGTGAGAATCCACCAAAGTGAGAGTGATAATGGTCAGATTCCCGACAATACTCAACAGGTAAGTCAGTAACAAAAAGATAAAAAGCAGAGTCTGTAGAATCGGATCATCTGTTAGTCCCACCAGGATGAAAGTTGTTATTCCTGTATAATTTCTCATTACTTATTTTTAACTGTGGCCTGGCCTGTATGCAAAAAAGAAAAAAGAAATTCGATCAAAGAAAGAGGCTTGATGTAATTTAGTAATTGGCTGAGATAAAAATGTTATATAAACCAGTATATATTTTTTGTCAGGAATGCTTTTAGAGTGGTAATTAATTCAGTTATTATATTATTGGGCAATATTGCTAAGCATTACACTGCATACCATCCAGAAGACTCTTGCTAAAGATACATATGAATTTGTATATGTAGAATTTACCCAATATTGGCTGTATTGATAAATAGAAATCAAATTGTTTACATTATCTGTGTTTATGAACAGAAAAAATGCTATCATAAGAAATACATGACTTGTAATTTTTTTTTTTTTGCTTTTTGGGTCACACCCAGCGGTACACAGGGGTCACTCCTGGCTCTGCACTCAGGAATTACTCCTGGCGGTGCTCAGGGGACCCTATGGGATGCAGGGAATCGAACCCAGGTCATCCACGTGCAAGGCAAATGCCCTCCCTGCTGTGCTATCGCTCCAGTCCCATGATTTGTAATTTTATGACAGCAATAGCTTCTGATGTGCTCATCATCTTAGTTCCATGTGAAATAAACTGTTAAAATTGTAAAGTTAACAAATGGGTCTCGGACCGCTGTATGTCTGAAGCCCAAATCATGAACAGCTTTGTAATGGTCTATCTCACGGTGATTCAGTAAAACATTTTTTTTCTCCTTTCAAATTGTTTCCATTTTCGCTATGATAATCAGCATTTCCCTCTAAAGCATCATAGGTCTGTTTTCTCTCTTCCGATTTTACTTTTTTATCTTTCGTTTGCTTTCTGTGTGTGTGTCTGTGTGTGTGTGTCGGGGGGTGGAGGCAGGGGCAGATTGAGGGATGGGGACTACATTCAACAGTGTTTGGGGGCTATGCTGTACTAGGGCTTGAACTTCCCTTGCCCCTCACTCCCCCTCCCCCCCCGCCACCCCCGTCTCTCTTCCTCATCCCTCCGTTTACTAAACTGTACAAAAACATTCTCAAAGTTCATTGTGAAGACAGAACCAAAGCATTTCTTAGAATCATACAAGAGAGATATATTTCCTTCTTTAGAACCACTTGCAGTTCTAGATTCTCTTGGTATCAAATTCAAAGGCTGGAGCGATAGCACAGCGGTAGGGCGTTGGCCTTTCATGCAGCCACCCGTGTTCGCTTCCTCCGCCCCTCTCAGAGAGCCGGCAAGCTACCAAGAATATCGTGCCTGCCCGGCAGAGCCTGGCAAACTACCCGTGGTATATTGGGTATGCCAAAAACACTAACAATAAGTCTCAAAATGAGAGACGTTACTGGTGCCCGCTTGAGCAAATCGATGAGCAACAGGATGACAGTGACAATGACTTTGATTCTTCATGATATCGTTAACTGTGCAGTGCCCCTAACTTCCTGCTTACTAATCCAGCTATACCAACCCATAGTTCCTAGAACAGCTGATTCCCCCAACCCCCCTCTCCTACCCCCTCCACACACCTGAGGATCTTCACAGCACTTTCTATTTTCTTGAAATGCTTTGCTTGTATTTTTGCTTTTGTGTGTGACTGGATCTTGATTTTTTAGATGCCAACTTAAACATAACCCTACCAAGAATGCTCTCCTATGCTTTTTTCTTCCCCTGTGTTATAAGAACACTGTGTTTCCTTTGGGATACCTATAATCTGCAATTATATATCTATTTAATTTTGACCTCCATCATCTACTTCATAAGAACACAAATCATATCTATTTTGTAAACCACTATAAATCTAGGACTAGAACATTTCCTGGCACATAAACAGATAATCAAAATCTTTTATTGAATATATGAGAGTGTATATTTTATACTTGGTCATTTGTTGAGCATTACACTGAAAATGTAATCAAAATGTTATATCACGAGTCATTTATATTTTAGGTTTTAAATGTTAAACTAAAGATCTCTGTGTATCAGGGCAATCTTAGTTGTGACAAAGATTAAGTGATAATCTTTTAGCCACAATCATTCATATTTATATGAGGCTATTTAATCTGTACTAAGACTAAACAAAAATAATCCTTTTAATTTTGTAGGGAGTCTCCTGGTTGTGCAGGCCTCGTCATTTGGTTTCCTATCCAGCTATGTACCTCTGCTGGATTCAGTCCTTTGAATTCTTTCCAGTTTAAGAATCATTTTTTTAAAAACGACTTCTGGCTAAGTGGACCTAGAGGAAAAGTTTCCATTTTTATTTGTTGCTTTATCTCATTTTCTCTGGGTTTGGGTTTGATGAAGGATAATTGAAAACCAAACCCAAGAGTTCCTCCTCCTTCTCCTTGAGAGTCTATTGGATTAATGATAAGAGCTAGTAACGATGCGAATAGAGCCTGGAATACGAAACCTATATTTTTGTTTTTGAGGGGTGAGGAATCGGGATAGACATATTGGTGCTCGGGAGCTTTGCCTGGCTTCTTGCCCAGGAGTAAACCCTGGAAGTTCTTAGAGGACAGACATGGTGCTGGAGATTTGAAACAGGGTTAGCCGGATGCTAGGCAAGTTCCTTATCCTCTCTACCATCTCTCCAGCCCTAACATACCTTTCTTAGGAGATTGAGATAACCTGATGGAGAAACTGGGTTAAACAATTAATGGCTATTAATCCCTGGGAAATTCAATAACAGATTCATCTTCTCAGTCACCGAAGTTCAAACAATAATTATATGTGTTCTATTAGGTAGAGAGTCTCTTGCCCAAACGCCTGGCTGTCTTCCCCGGGCCCCTCGGAGGGGATGGGCTCCAGCTTCCCTCCCCACCCCAAGGAGAGCTCCTGGCGGCCCAAGACCACCGGAACCTAGCTACAGCCATGCTGGAGGCTCCTCTCTACACGTTCAGACAGGCGTCATGCATGAAGGTACCGGCAGAGGAACCCAGGTGTATGTAATCCCATCAATGGCCAACATCCAGAGACAGACTTAAAAGCAAGCTCTCAGAAGATATCTTTAGCCTACTTCTCCCTCTGGGAGAAACTGGCAATCTTCTGAGAGTTTCCTGCCCACATGGGACAGCCTTGCAAGCTTCCCATGGTGTATTCATATGCAAAATCCAGTAACAAGCTGGATCTCATTCCCCTGACCCCCCCAGTGCAACATCGTTAGGAGGACCAAGTCGAGATAGACGTTTAAAATCTCAGGGAAAGGACGAAATGAGATGTTACTGAGCCCGCCTCAGAAATCAGTGATTAACAGGATATTATGTGTGTGTGTATATGTTCTATTAGGTAAAAATAATAACTATTTTTATCGTATTAGTACAGATCACTGTCATCCTCAATTTGGTCGAGTGCGCACTAGTAACGTCTCCATTATGAGACTTGTTGTTACTGTTTTTAGCATATTAAATATGCCATGGATATCTTGCCAGGCTCTGCCATGCAGGCGAGATACTTTCGGTGGCTTGCCGGGCTCTCTGAGAGGGGTGGAGAAATCGAACCCAGGTCGGCTGCATGCAAGGCAAACGCCCTACCTGCTGTGCTATATCGTTCTAGCCCATGAATTAGTATAGATATTTAAAAATATTTTTCTCTTAGGCTTTTAACATCAAGCTCATACATAACAGTTGTTAAATATATTTTATTTACTCTTTCTATTTTCTTCTGAGGACCTGCTGCCTTTTCCTGTGTTAAAAGACTTCCCAACACTCTTATTTTATCTCTAGATTCTTCGTTTCCTCCATTCCCACACCATTATATTTCAAATATGTATACAGTTTTTTTCTTTTATCCTTAAAATTAAGGTCCTCTTCAATTCTAAAAGAATACTTGGTGAGGGGCTGGAGCGAAAGCACAGCGGGTAGGGCGTTTGCCTTGCACGTGGGCGACCTGGGTTTGATTCCCAGCATCCCATATGGTCCCCTGAGCACTGCCAGGAGTAATTCCTGAGTGCATGAGCCAGGAGTAACCCCTGTGCATCGCCAGGTGTGACCCAAAAAGCAAAATAAATAAATAAATAAATAAAAGAATACTTGGTGATAGGTCTGTTCATCATCTATATAATTCAACTGCATGCAGTATAACATACAATTTAATCTTTGAATATCTTTTACATTTAGTTACACATCACTTAACCATGAAGTCATATTATGAGGATTCTGTTGATGAGATTTTATCATTAGTGAATGTCATACTGTATTGTCATATAGTGTAATTTCATAAGCCTAGATGGTATAGCCTACTATGTGCAACTGGGCTACATGTTAAACCTTCTTGCACCCATTATCACATATGTTGTCTATTGTTAATTGAAGATTGTTAAGTAATACATTATAGTATAAAGTCAAAAGTTATTCCCTGCCCAAATCTCTTAATTCAACATTTTTACTTAAAATTGTCAATTCTTACCCCCTCAGTAACCAGGGATTCCATATTCTCCTCTGAACTAGTTTTAAGACCCTCTTTTAAAAAATATAATATTGTATTTCTTGAGAATACTTTTCTGAAATTCCCCCATTGATTAAAAGCAGTCTCTTTTATTTCTACAATGTTTCTTTTGCCTTCTGTTTGAATTATTACAAAAGAATAAGAAAGTAAAAAGCTCTTAACTAAATGGGTTCTGATTTATTATAAATAAAATGTTCAAGGTCTAAGGGTATCTTTATAAATTGAGAAAGCTAATAGCACAGCGGTAGAGCATTTGCATTGCACGAGGCTGACCCTGGTTCGATTCCTCTGCACTCTCAGAGAACCCGACAAGTTACCAAGTTACCGAGAGTATCTCGCCTACACGGCAGAGCCTGGCAAACTACCCGTGGCGTATTCGATATGCCAAAAACAGTAACAACAAGTATCACAATGGAGACATTACTGGTGCCCGCTTGAGCAAGTCAATGAGCAATGGGATGACAGTGATACAGTGATTCCATAATTTTGAATATAGAAATCAGTGGGTCAGCATACCAGTAAATGTTAGGAGCAAATTCTAAGGAAGAATCCAAGTTTTCTAAATATGATTAACATGCTCCCTTCCCTCATCACAATAGCAGATTAGCAGGATATATAAAGACTTATTTTCTTGGTTTTAATGGTTTGCACTCACCCATTAGGAAGTTTGCCACTTTCAGCGTGTTTAATGTGTTTGTCTTCCAACGATACTAATATATTAAAGTTCTTTCCTTGGTCTCTGCATTATTTCTAGAAAATTTACAGTAGCATTTTATGATATCTAGAAAAACAAATTGACCAAATGTTTTAAAGCTAATAACAATTTATGTAACTCACCGAGGCATATTTATATTTAAATGAATAATAAGATATTTCTTGGAATAAGAATATTATTACTATATATAAGAATTTATAAAAGGGGTCTGAGCAATAGTACAGCATGTAGGTTGGCACTGGCTGACCTGGGGTCGATTCTGGGCATCCCATATGGTCCTTGAGCACACTCAGGAATAATTCCTGAGTGCAGAGCCAGGAGTACCCCTGAACATCACTGGATGTGCATTTCCCCACGCTCCCTAAAAAAGAATTTATGGAAAGTGCCAGCCCAAAAGGTCCCCTTGTATATTCAATTTATAGTTATGACAATAAGTAATAATTATAAGAGTTACCAAATATTAAATATTAATTAAACAGATAACATCATTTAAAATTCCCAAAACAACTTTTGAGGTTGGTTGTAATTTAATTCTCATTTTTGTAATTGAGTATAAAGATTCAGAAATATTTAGAATCAGGGCTAGCTGCGGTCTTTAACATGTGGTAAAGCAGGAATGTGAATTCAGTGTTCTGAGTACAAAAATCCAATCCAAACTGTTACAAAACTCTGATGACTCAACTATTTGATTTATTTGTTCCTTCTTTTGGGAAAAGGATCAACAACCACTTCGTGATTTTTATCTGCCAATAACTTTTAGAGAAGTAGATGAATCTCTGAGATCGCTCTTTAATCTAAGAGAAAAGAGTTCTTCAACAATAATAATTAATTGCAATAGTTATTCCTGAAAATTTTTCCCATTTGCAGTCATTGTTTTCTGGGTTTCCAACTTCCCTTATCACTGAAATGAAAACAGCATCTTCTCAGGAGAGCACAGTTAGTTTGGAACATGAATGTTTTTCTCTCTTGGCTGCTTAAACATTTTCTACAGTAGTCTTGAGGTGACTTTCCTCTTAATTTAGGCTGGATAAACGTGGTTCTTTCTTTTCTGAAGGGGAAAGTGTCTACTTACAACATGTGTTCAGATCTATTTCAGAGCCTTTGACCTTGTATTTATGGGTGGAAATCTGACCTGATTGTTTAATAACGGTTTCCTTACTTGATGCTGCTCTCCAGATACTGTAGAGTCAGGGCAAGAAAGTCTAGAGCAAATGTTGAAGTCCAGTATTTCTATTATCTCTCCTTGTGTTTCGATCTAAATTCCAAGAGTTCTCAAATGATGCTCAAGCTCACCACTACCTGACCTATATGCCCTGTGTTCTCATACTATTTTAAGGTCAGCCCTTGGGGGGAAAATACACAATTATTGTTAGTGTCTCTGTCTCAGTTGGAAGATAGTGGCTAAACAGCCTATGAGAGTTTATTGATTTATTGTGTTTCCTTAATAATAATAGACTGCTTTACCTTTTCAAGTAGGCTTTGTTGTAGTGATAATTAAATATAGGAAATTATTTCCTGTGGTAGATACTCAAGTAACATATCAAATGCCAAACAAAACAAAAGTAAAACACCAAAAGATCCTAAAATACCAATTCCTCTGCTTGCCAAAATTTACCGTTTATTCTTTAAAAAATTTTCTGAGAGCATCCTTCTTAAGTTATATTAAAGTGGCATTTGTCAGAAAATAAAAAAGCACTTCATAAAAATTTTCATTGTTAAACATTTTATAATTATTCAAGGCTTGAGTCTTGAAACATACAGGACAATGCTATCTGCCCTGTACCTTTGAACTACTTGGTTTCTGCAGTGTGAATAACAGAATAAGTAAATCATACTCACCTTTCAGATTTTTATTCATGAGTTCTGCAGGCAATTTAATAAATGAAATCTTTAGGATAATTCAGAGCAGAGCAGAAGTCTGCAAAAATTTGTCCTATTTTCCATGCATTACACACTTAAACTCACAGATTCAACTGTTCAGGCAGAAGAAGGTCTCTCAACTCTCCATTACTTAGAATATTCCAGAAGTCATTCTCAGATGTCCCTTATCTTATATCCGCCACCCCAAAAAAGGGTATTTTCTGACTTTAACTCTAAAAATAATGCTTACTTGCTCACTGTTTTTTAATAGATGAAATTAAAGACTTATGATGGTGACAAACACTTTGGTTTGGGCAAACCATTTTGACTTCTGTACAGAAAGAGAGGTTTCCCTGGAACTTCTGTAGTAACAGGAATGTTTTAAGTGAATCTGTTTGGTTCCCAAGAGGCATAGAGTTCATCTGATTAAACAAACAAAGGGGTCTTTTGGGATTCTGTGTTCAAAAGTTGCTAATTAACCTAGAGTGTAATAAACTTCAATCAACTTTGTGAGAAAAAAATAGCTATCAGTTGGGACTTGTGTCCATGGAGAAAGGAAAATGCAACAGTGGAATCAGAGGAAGAGGAAGGAAGGAAGGAAGGAAGGAAGGAAGGAAGGAAGGAAGGAAGGAAGGAAGGAAGGAAGGAAGGAAGGAAGGAATCAGAGGAGGATCTTGTGCAAAATAATAAATGTCTGCTGACAAACAGCAGTGTGCTTTTGTTCTATTTTTTTCCTTAATGCCTGAAGTTTTCAACAGAGTTCAGGAAATACACTCCTTACAGATGTTCAAAAGATACTGGGCTTGGCTAAAGCCACCTCATCTCCAAACATTGGAGGATTAGCCATTTCTCCTTGATTTGGGGTATTATATCAACTCTTTTTGTTCAGCCCAATCATATGACTGCTTAATGAGTACACCTCTTATTCCACTGTTTGCAATCAGCTTTAGTGTCAGATCTATTTTTTTCTTAACTTGTAACTGGGGTACTAAAGAACAAAATGAATTATTTAAAGGGTATTTAGACTCTCCAAGATTCACTTCTACTCATAGTTTGCTAAAAGCTTTTATTCCTAAGGGTTCTTTTTTATAGCACTTTCAGTAATCAGTTAATTCTTCATTTATATTGACTGTTCTAAGTCTATTCAGATAATTTTAAAACATCTATAGAGATGTTTATTACATCTTAACTTACCAATGTAGATGTTTAAGCATTATTTATATCTATGATAAAATATTTTATAGCAAAATCATTGTCCTCTTTTTAGTATAAAATAAATGTTTATGCTTTTATAGACCTATTTAGATTTTACTTTCAAATTTAAAAAATTTTCTTTTCCCACTCTTCTTCTTATTTATTTATTTTTTTTTGCTTTTTTGGGTCACACCGAGCGATGCTCAGGGGTTACTCCTGGTTTTGCACTCAGTAATTACTTCTGGCAGTGCTTGGGGGACCATATGGGATGCCGGGGATCGAACCCGGGTTGGCCGCGTGCAAGGCAAACGCCCTACCCGCTGTGCTATCGCTCTGGCCCCTCCCACTCTTCTAAACTATATATTTGTAGGATTTGCCATTACCATATAGGATTTATATATATGTAAAATTTAAAAAGTATTAGAATTATTAATATTAAAAATGTCATATACATTTAAAAACAAAGATATACAGGTTTTGAAAAATATTTTTACCACATTATCACTGATTTTCATCTGTAAAATTTCAAGAGTTCAGCTTGATCCAACTTAATTCATTTGCATATGTGCAGGTGTCGCCACTTCCATAATTAAAATAAGGATCCCTCTCATTTGTGGTATCTTAAAAAACATGGTAGGGAACAACAAATGGCTTACGATCATCAGAACTGGAGATTTTACCTGCAGAATTGAGCTTATCTGGGGTTGTGGGTGGTGCTGGCTTCTAGGAGCAGTGGTCTAGGTGGTCCTTGGGTCACTGGTGGAGGGAGGGAGTCACTCTGGAGATGGGTGTGGCTTTGCAAATATAGGCATAAAAAGTACAGATTAACAGTATTGTAAATCATGGCACCTCAATAAAAATGGTTAAAAAGTTGTAATGAGTATACCGTGTTCATGGATTGGGAGAATTAACATTGTCAAAATGGCTATACTAGAACGTCTTGACCCCGTGCCAGACAGTCTTCACTGAGGCAACTTAGAGGGGGCAGGTTGAGTTTGCCTCCCCACCCCAGCAGAATGTGGGCAGCCAAAACCCCCCAAAGAACTCAAATGCAGCCATGCTCAAGGCCGATCCCCACAGGCTAGGACAAGCCTCACCCATAAGAGAACCTGCAGAAAAACCCAGGTATGAGGGACCTGTGGCTGAGATTTCCAAGCTGGCTCAGAGAGGACTGGGCCTCCTCCCACTGACTCCCTAATTTTCCAGTAGCTTGGCAGTCACACCCACAAACTGCCCCCCCCCCCCCCCCGCGCCATATAATCTCACCAGTGGCCAAGAAGAGAGAGACATGGGCCTTACTCATGAGTGAATCTGTTCTATAATCATATTCTAAATTTCAGAATTCTTGGACCTCTTATACTCTTGCCCTCTGATATACCAAAAGTAGCATGTATTTGTTGGGTTTAACATACAGTTCGTAATCTCCTATATAAGGGCTTAAATGACTCCAGGATGAAATACAACAATCTTCAAACACTTTCCTCTTATGGTGGTGGGAAGGTACAAGATGTTGGGATTAGTTGTTGAATATTCATTAAATGTAATGAATTATTGTGGACAATTTATAAAAAAAAACACCCAGATGGCAATACTCCCTAAAGCATTATACAGATTCAATGCAGTCATAAGGATACCCACAACATTTTTCAAAGATATTGATCAAACACTCCTGAAATTCATAAGAAATACTAAATTCCCACAGATATTCCAAGTAATTTTTGAAAAAAAAAGAAGGGAGGTATCACCTTTCCCAACTTTTAACTATACTACAAAGCATTAGTAATTAAAACAGCATGGTATTCGAATAAAGAGACCCAGAGACCAATGGAATATGGTTGAACATCCTGAAAAACATCCTCAAATGTATGATGATTTAATTTTTGATAAGGAAGCAAGAAGTGTGAGTGAAGTAAGGAAATTTTCTTTAACAAGTGGTGCTGGCAAAACTGGACAACTACATGCAAAAAAAATGGACTCAGACTGTAAAAAACTAAAGCACGCCGAGGGGCACGTGCACTCACAGGCTCTCCGGGCAGCTGGTGCCCTGGAACCACTGTGTGTGCTATCGGTCAAGGGCAGGTGATGGAAGGAAGAAGGCCAAACTGGTTGCTTGATAAGTTTATTTCATTCTCTCTCTCTCTGCTTCTCTCCTGGTTCTGGATCTCTCCCTGGATCTCTGGATCTGGCCCCCCAACCCACTCTTACAGCCTAGTTAAATACCCCCAGCATGAGGGGGTTGGAGCGTACACATAGGTGTGGTCACAGTCAATAGGGGTAAGGTTCCTTTCCCTCAGGGGATGCGTCTCCTAGGAATTAACTCTCTTTCCGCAGGAGGATCCACCCAAGGGCTGAGTCCCATGAGTGTGTTTCTCCTCTTCTCATCCAGCAAACATATAAGCATTCATAATATTAATCATTTTGTATGAACACAATAAGAGATGCATTAAAGCTTATAGAATTGCTCTCCTGGAGCCATCTCAATCTCAGACTACAGTGCTCAGGCCAGATCAGTCTTTCCTATCGCTAGCAGGGTCCTAGTCTCATCATTACTTTTGGATCATGACAGCATTTGTCCATGATCAAGCTCTTAACTTATAGTTAAGAATTAGGTACTTTGGCCAGGCCCATCTCGATGCCAGGGTAGCACATAACTCACCGCTTGCCCTGGATCCATCCCGTCCCTCGTTGGGACCCTGCTTTTGGGGTGCTAGGAACTGAGGGCAACTGAGGCTTAAGTGGAGAAAGCAGATGCCTGGGAATGAATAATATTCGAAGCCAATTAAGTCCCAAGTTACAAAAGCATAATATTGTCTTCTTGTGTCTATACAAAAAGGACATTGCTTTAAAGTAAATTATTCAAAAGGCATAAGGAAAGGAGAAAGGCAATATTAACTTATAATATAAGTTCAGTATCCTAGGAAGGTCTGACATTACAAATAAGCAGAGTCAGATTAAGGGAAAGAGGATAAACTGTTTTGGGGAAGAGAGTATAGAGAAGTGATTACAGCTAAACAAAGGGATGGGAGAGATTCAGGAACACCTTCATGGGTGTGACTGGGGTAAGCCTAAACTCTGGGAAAAACCGGGGTGAGCTCCTTGAGGCAAGGTGGGGAAAAGACAAAGCAATGTCATCTTACATCAGACCTCTGTCTAACCATGCACAAAAGTCAGATCAAAATGGATTAAAGACTTCAACATCAGATGCAAATTCATAAGGACATGAGAGAAAACGTAGGCAAAACCCTCTACAATATTGAAACTAATGGTATCTTAAAAGATGAAACATTCAATATTTAAACAAAAAATTCACTATT
Organism: Sorex araneus; assembly: GCF_027595985.1. Lineage (NCBI taxonomy): Eukaryota > Metazoa > Chordata > Mammalia > Eulipotyphla > Soricidae > Sorex > Sorex araneus. The sequence continues at coordinate 220,400,034 of NC_073303.1, forward strand.
ATTGATTTGGAGTTTCTCCCCCCTAAAATCGATCTGCTGAAATGAAATTTACCAGTTACACATGCGGGGTGGGGGGCTGGGGAGATGGGGGGAAGGGGAGAGGTATATCGTGATTCTTGGTGGTGGAATATGTGCACTGGTGAAGGGATGGGTGTTTGAGCATTGTATAACTGAGACTTTAACCTGAAAGCTTTGTAACTTTCCACATGGTGAATCACTAAAAGAATTAAAAAAAAAAAGATGAAACACCTCTGACCAAGCAAGTGGAAGCAAAGATAAACAAGTGGGACTACATTAAACTAAAAAGCTTCTGCACCTCAAAAGAAACAGTAGCCTGAACTGCCTCTGGGCGCCATTTAAGTGCATCAACGGCCCTTATCCAGTGACTCAGCAATGAATCTTGGAAGAGAGCAGCTCGCCTGAGATTTCTCCGGAGCCCATGCTGAGCCGATTTCACCTGGGTACTTCAGATGAAGCGGGTGTCCTCTTTTCAACTACCCCAAATGAACCCACAAACTTCCAGAAGAAAAACCTAGGCATGCAGCACCAGAGACTGATTCAATAAAATTAAAAAATCTTTTTTGCTTTGTTCCATGACAGAAATACAAGTGTGTTTATTTCTTAATTGTTGAGTTTCTTGAAAATTTGGGGGTATATTTTGAATACTAACCTCTTTTTAAAAAAATTATTTTTATTTATTTTTTTTATTGAATCACCATGTGGAAAGTTACAAAGCTTTCAGGCTTAAGTCTCAGTTACACAATGCTCAAACACCCACCCCTTCACCAGTGCACATATTCCACCACCAAGAACCACAGTAAACCTCCCACCCATCCCCCACCCCCATCCCCCCCACTGCCTGTGTAGCTGATAAATTTCACTTTACTTTCTCTTTACTTTGATTACATTCAATAATTCATCAAAAAACTCACTATTATTGTTTGGGGTTTTCTCCCCCAAAGTCAGACAAATACTAACCTCTTATTGGACAAATTAAATGTAAATTATGCAAGTATATTCCAATCTCAGTAGGGTGTCTTTCCATTTTATATTTATGTTATTGTACTTTTATTAAGACACCACGATATGGGTTGAAAGGTTGTTCATAACAGAGTTGCTTCAGGCATAAAATGTTTCAACACCAATCCCTCCAGCAATTTTTCCATGTTCTCTTACAACCTCCATCTTTCCCCTTTGACAGGCATATAACAAATTTTATTTCATATTATTTGTTCAAACAAAACTTAAAGGAATGGTAAGTGAACTTATCAGAAAATAAATCAATAAAAGTCTGTTTGTGATGATTGATTGTTATGTCTTTAACCTTTCTTAATCCAGTAGAGGGCAAACATTTCTACCACTAGTGAATGCCACATGTTGAGAAATTTCTCCTGTTCTTTATTTAAAATTTTTTTTTAAACGAATCACTGTGAGATACAGTTACAGTCTTCCACACTTTCGTCATTACATTTCAGTCATACAATGATCGGGTACCCATCCCTCCAACAGTGCAGATTCTCCAACACCAATGTTCCCAGTATCCCTCTCTCCTCCCCCATCCGCCCCCCACCCCTGCCTCTGTGGCAGGCACACTCCTTTTTACTCCCTCTTTCCTTTTGGGTGTTATGGTTTGCAATACAGGTACTAAGTGGTCATCATGTTAGGTCCACAGTCTACTTTCAGCACACATCTCCCATTCCAAGCGAGCTCTCCAAGCATCATTTACTTAGTGGTCCCTTCTCTATCCCAGCTGCCTTTTCTTGCAGCATGTGAGACTGGCTTCCAACTTTTGGCACTATCCTCCTGGCCCTTATCACTAGTATCCATGGGTGTTAGTCTCCCATTATGTTACTTTATATTCCACAAATGAGTACAATCATTCTATGTCTGTCCCTCTCTCTCTGACTCACCACCAATATCTCCTGCATCCCTCCCACCACCCCCATCCTCCCAGCCAGCCTTTATGGCAGGTACTTTTCTTCATTCTCTCTCTCTCTCTCTCTATCTTTCTCTCTCTCACACACACTCTCTCTCTCTCCTCTCTCTCTAGGCATTATGGATTACAATAAAGATACTGAAAGCCCATCATGTTTTGTCTTTTACCTACTTTCAGCACACATCTCCCACCCAGAGTGACCCCTTAGTGCCCATATAGTTTTCAAAAAAAGGCTGGACCAGTCAGCATTTACACTAACAATGAAGGAGAGTCCCTTGAGTTAGACTTTTAAAAGTGAATTTAGTGCAAATATATAAACACTGCGGGGCGAAGAAATGAGCAGAATCTTTCTCAAGGAAGAGATACGAATGGCCAAAAGGCACATGAAAAAATGCTCTTCATCACTAATCATCAGGGAGATGCAGATCAAAACAACTATGAGATACCACCTCACACCACAGAGACTGGCATTCATCCAAAAGAACAAAAGCAACTGCTATTGGTGTGGATGTGGGGAGAAAGGGACCCTTCTACACTGCTGGTGGGAATGCCGACTGGTTCAGCCCTTTTGGAAAACAGTATAGACGCTCCTCAAAAAATTAGAAATTGAGCTCCCATTTGACCCAGCAGTGCCACTGCTGGGAATATATCCTGGAGAAGCAAAAAAGTATAGTCGAAATGACATCTGCACTTATATGTTCATCACAGCACTGTTTACAATAGCCAGAATCTGGAAAAGAATGCCCGAGAACAGATGGCTGGCTAAAGAAACTTTGGTACATCTATACAATGGAATACTATGAAGCTGTTAGAAAAGATAAAGTCATGAATTTTGCATATAAGTGGATCAACATGGAAAGTATCATGCTAAGTGAAATGAGTCAGAAAGAGAGAGACATAGAAAGACTGCACTCATCTGTGAAATATAAAATAACAGAGTAGGAGACTACTACCCAAGAATAGTAGATAAGTACCAGGAGTTTGACTCCATGGCTTGGAAGCTGGTCTCGCATGCTGGGGAAAAAGGCAGCTCAGATAGAGAAGGAAAGACCAAGTAAAATGTGGTTGGAGATCCCGCTCGGGAAGGGAGATGCATGCTGAAAGTAGACTAGAGACTGAACACAATGACCACTCAATACCCCTATTGCAAGCCACAACACCCAATTTGAGATAGAGAGATCAAAAGGGAATACCCTGCCACAGAGGCAGGGTGGGGTATGGGAGAGATGGGATTGGGGGTGGGAGGGATACTGGGTTTATTGGTGGTGGAGTATGGGCACTGGTGAAGGGATGGGTTTTCGAACATTGTATGACAGAAACACAAGCTCGAAAATGTGTAAATCTGTAACTGTACCCTCATGGTAACTCACTAATAAAAAAAAAGAATAAGACACATTGAAATTAAAAAAAAAAGAATAATTATAGAGGATATAGAGGATATAGTAGTTGAGACTGTTGAGCCATGGGGAGTTTAGAGACTGGCTACTTGTAAATCCAAGTCGAATCCTACGGCAGACGGAAAACTGTGGAGTGACATTGCATCATCCACGTGCACAATTCTCTGACTGATTATTCTCGTTGCTCTATGCATTCAATTTCTGGCACTTTGTTGGCACAAAATATTAAAACACTCCCACTGCCGAGATGTGATCCTGGGGGCCGCACCGTGTGCGGCCTCTCCGCAGCTGCACAAGCGTGAATCCAGACCCAGCAAAACCTCTTTCGGCATGGGCAACTCCTCACAGAATGTCTCCAGCCTGAGAACTAAGCCTTGGCCCCGTGCCCGCCCAGGAGGGGAAAGGTATTTCTCTCTCTCTCGCCTCTCTCTCTCCGGGGATGAAGGGTGTGGTGTCCGCCATATTAAGACGACCACAGATTGGGTTTTCAAGCTTGCAATGATCTAATATCTGGAAGAAATCTCCCTGGACTTCTTGTTAAAGTACAGAAATTCAAAACCGCGTGGCCGCTACTGCGGCCGCGCGACCTTATTTATCTTCACAGTAGGTCTGAATCTAGTGGGGTACTCCTAACAACAATAGTGAGGTTTGTATTGAAATATTGAATGTAACCAAAGTAAACAGAATGTAAAATGAAACTTATCAGTTACAAGGTAGGGGGTGGGGGGGTGGGATGGGAGGTGTACTGTGTGGGTTTTTTGTTTTTTTGTTTTTTTTTGGTGGTGGTATATGGGCACTGGTGAAGGGATGGTTGTTTCAGCATTGTATAACTGAGACCTAAGCCTGAAAGCATTGTAATCTTCCTCACAGTGATTTAATAAAATAAAATTTTTATTTAAAAAAAATATTAAAACACTGGAAAAATTCCTGCAAACATTTCATGATTCAGCTTACAGAGACACAATAACCTTTTGTCAATCACATCTGACACTATTCCTCTTTTATCAATAGATTCAAATGACTGAGATGAGTACAGAAGGAAGTGACAGACATTTTTATCTGTTTTAAAAATATTTATTTATTTATTTTTCATGGAATTACCGTTGAGATGCAGTTACAAAGCTTTCATGATTGAGTGTAAGTCATACAATGATCAAACACCCATCCTTCCACCAATGTCTCCAGGATCCTCCCCCACCACCCCTACCACCCCCACCCAACCTTTATGGCAGGCACTTTCCGTTTTATTACCTCTCAGTTTTGAGCATTTGATTTGCAATACAGATATCAAGAGGAATCATGTTTGGTCCTTTGTCTAATAAATTACATTTTTAGAAAATTACATAGTTCATATAGATATTCAGATGAATTTAAAATTTCTCTTTTGCTTATTTAATCACTCAAATTTTATCATGAGTTTTATATGCCAGTAACTATTTGTTCATAAATAAAATACGTGTTAAGCATTTGTAGACTTAAGAAGACTATAAAGCAAGCATCCAACATCACTTGCCATTTAAGCTATGACATGCATTACTGCTACAACCTTAGAAAAGTCTCACTTAACTCTGCATTACATTTACCTTTCTTACCATCCCCAATGACTTATTTCTACGATCATTTCTGTGTGTTTTATTGCAGTTTTATCATAAATGAATGTAATATTACTTTTGCCATCTATATTTGTTTTTGAAATTTTATTGGTGGAATGGAATAATGCTATCTACATCCTCCTTTGTATAACTTTTCCCCTTTGACATTATTTTTATGAGTCCCATTCATTTTAATTAAACATTTTATAAAACATTGTGATTTACAAAGTTGTTAATAATGCAGTTGTTTCAGGCATAGATGTTACAATACCAATCCCTTCTGCCAACATCTCCAGTTTCCCTCCGTCACCCCAGCCTGTCCCCTAAGCAGGCACATAACAGTTACTTCATATTGTTTGCTCCAACGGAACTTAAAGAAAGTCATATGAATTATCAGAAAACCAATTCAAGTCAATTTGTAATGGTTGATTGCCATATGATTTTAGGCTATGTAAAAAATTTTCATTCATTTAATACAATATAATTTAATGCCTGTTCTTATTTACACAAGTAAGTTTTCAAATCTGATATTTAAAATAATTGCATTAAATTTTATTTTGTATTTGGGCCCCATTATGATAATAACTATGTCTTCCTTGTCATTATCAAAACTTAAAAAATGTTTGTTAATATATTTTGAAGTTTACATGGACTAGGTAAAGCCTACTAAAGTAAAATTTACAAAGAATGAAGCGAACTAGGAAAATTTAAAGGGGAAAATCTGACTAGGTCTATACAAAGTACAATGTTTTATCCTAAGAAAGGGAATATCAGTTTTATATTAGCGAACATTATATTTTGGATACTGCGTAGGTGAAGTAATGAGTAGAAGATTACAGAAGACATCTATGGATATAAAAAAGACTGATTAGTCATAAAATTCAATATAAATGGGATGTCAATTGATTTATGAAAATGTATAAAATCCCTTATCAAACTAGGACTAAACATATATTTCCTAATTAGCATCAGGCAATAATAAGCACCATGAATGAATGCCATACTTAATTCTTTTGCTGGGAAGCTTGTCTTGTCCTTTAAAGAAGTTCCTTTAACGCTTCTTGTAAAACTGATTTTAAGGCTATTAATTCTCTAAGCAGTTGCCTGTCCATGAAATTATGTATCATTTCTTCAAATATAAATGATAATCTATCTGGACAGAATATTCTTAGTGAGGTTTTCATTTCTGTGAGTTTTTGTACTGTCTATCCCTTAATTCTCTTCTGGTTCATAGAATCTCATTTGATAGATTGGCTGTACATCTTATGGGCTTTCTTTTATATAAGTCCATTTGCTTGGTCTTGATGATTTCAATATTCTATCTTTATCTTTGGATTTTTTCATTTTTAGAATATTGCATCTTGGACTTTTCCAATTTAAGTCTATTTTCATTGGGATGCTTCCCATCTCTTGGATTCAGTCCCTTTATTCATCAACTGTGGGGAAATCTTACTGATGATTTCTTTAACTACTGTTTCTTCATCACATTTGTCTTCCTGTTCTTCAGGACTCTGGTGATTCTTCTATTATTCCTCTTGAACTCATCCCAAACTTCTCTGATATGTTGTTCATTTCTTTTCAGACTTGTCCCCATCTTCTACTATTTTCTACATATTTCCTTATTAATCCTGGAACTCATAAATCTTTTGCTCAGCTTAGGCGATTCTGCTGCTCAGAGCTTCTGTTGAGATTTTTAATATCACCTAACGTACTCTTCATTTTCTATTTATAGTTTTCTCATTTAAGCACTCACATTTTCTGTGCTTTGCTACCCACTGTTGTTTTTTTCGAGCTCATTAACAACCTCATAATGGTTGTTAGGTCTGAGGACTTACTGAACAGTTGGTGCTGGTTGAATCTTTTCTGTTATTATTTTCACCCATTGAGCTTGGTGAACGGATCTATGCATCTTCCCCATCAGATTTGCTGTTCTCCTCCTGTGTTAGAATGATGTGGTGGCAATCAGAGGTTCAGGAGCTCTGAAGCTGGGTCCGTTGAAATGGTGGAGGTTGGGTGTGGCGGCTGCCAGATCTTCATAGTGACTGATAAAGTGTGCTCATCCTTCAGACTTTTATTACATGATTCGGACTTTATTATTCTTTGATTGCTGGATGTTCTGTATTTAGTTTTTCACTCTTGAGGAATAGTAATGTCATAAGTATACTTATGCCTATAACCTCATATACATGTGAAAGAATTTCTTTAGCAATGAAAGCACTGGGGCTCACATGACTGAATATAACCACTAACAAGTTTTTTTGTTTGTTTTTGTGCTGGGGATCAAACTCTGGTCCTCACACAAATGAGGCTTTGCTCTGCTATAGAGCCATATTCCCTGACCACTAATATGAGATGATTTTACAACATGTAAGGTTTTGTTATGAATAATTTTTTCTTAATTTTGAACGAAAAATTTAATTTAAAGGAAAAATTTATGCATTAATCCAATTGTTTCAGGCACTGGCACATAAGAAATGCAATAAAATATACAACTAGGGCTGGAGTGATAGCACAGTGGGTAGGGCATTTGCCTTGCACATGGCTGACCTGGGTTTGATTCCCAGTATCCCATATGGTCCCCTGAGCACCGCCAGGGGTAATTCCTGAGTGCAGAGCCAGGAGTAATCCCTGTGCATCACTGGGTGTGACCCAAAAAGAAAAATATATATATATATATACAACTAAGATCGAAATGCTATTAAACTTCTTCTAAAATGCATAAAAATTGGAAGGACTTAAATAGCCAAAATTATATAGAAAAATAACACAGAAGTTTTATGCTACATAACTTCCAAAGTTAGTTTAAATCTTATACACCAATGTTTTAATTTATATAAAATATGAACAAAAGGCACATTTGCAGGTGCATAAAACAGAACAGTGATTATTGGGTGGTTAAAAGAGGCATTTGGCACCTAATGAACAACAGGAAATTTTGGAATAATGCAAGTGTTCTAAAACATAAATGTAATGGTGGTACAACCCTACTCATTTACTTGAATTTATTGGATATTATATTTATAATTCGCAAACTTTGTAGCAAAGCATATTTTAGTAAAATGGAATTTTTCACTGAGACTTTTAGAATTTATTACTTATTAGTCCTTTGAGATGGATGCAATCTTTTTGAGCATGTCTTTGAAGGCTTGTATCACTTGCTTGTTTCTCAGAGTATAAATGAAGGGGTTCATTGCAGGTGCAACCGAAGTAGTGAGTAGTGATACTACCTTATTCATAGCAACCCCTTCTTTTGCAGATGGTTTAATATAGATAAAAATGCAGCTTCCATAAGTAATAGAAACCACAATCATGTGGGAAGAACAAGTTGAGAAAGCCTTTTTCCTTTGCTGGACAGAAGGGAACCTGAGAATGGTCTTGATGATGTATGTGTAAGACATGACGACACAGGACAAGGTGAACATGAGTACTAACACAGCCAGGACCAAGACAAATCCTTCTAAAAATTCTGTGTCAGAGCAGGTGATCTTCAGGATTGGAGCAGCATCGCAGCCGAAGTGATCTAGGACATTAGAGTCACAAAACTCGAGTTTAAAGCCCATAATATATGGTGGGAGGATAATGATAAGAGATATCAAATAACAGCTAATAAGAAACTTGATGCAGATTTCACTGTTCATTATTGTTGTATAATGCAAGGGTTTGCAGATGGCTACATAGCGGTCATAAGACATGACTGACAGGAGAAAAAACTCTACTGCCCCAAAGAGAACAACAAAAAATAATTGAACAGCACAAGGATTATAGGTTATTGTATTGTCTCCAGTGGCAAGTGTATAGAGGTATCTGGGAATACACACAGTGGTAAAAGAAACTTCTAGAATTGAAAAATTCCGGAGAAAGAAGTACATAGGTGTTTTGAGGTGGGGATCTACAAAGGTGAGGGTGATGATGGTCAGGTTGCCAAGAACACTCAGTGTGTAGGTGATGAATAAAAAGATAAAAAGCAGAATCTGTAGAGTTGGGTCATCTGTCAATCCCAGCAGGATATATGTTGTTAACACTGTGTAATTTTTCATCACTGACCTCTGACTTCTGCATGTCCTGTGGTAAAAATAAGATAGAAATTGGATTTCAGTAGTGGATTTCAAATGGTTTAAAAGGTGAAGAGTGATAATTTGATGCACTACATTGTATTGTCTGCACTGTCATCCTGTTGTTCATTGATTTGCTCGAGTGGGCACCAGTAACATCTCCATTGTGAGACTTGTTGTTACTGTTTTTATCATATTGAATATGCCATGGGTAGTTTGCCAGGCTCTGCCATGCGGGTGGGATACTCTTGGTGCTTGCCGGATCCTCTGAGAGGGACGGAGGAATCGAACCCGGGTCAGCCATATGCAAGGCAAACACCCTACCTTCTGTGCTATTGCTCCAGCCCAATTTGACACAAATCAATATAATTTTGTTTGTATTTAGTAGGTGAAAGGCAAATGCTGAACATTCTTTCATTATGTGAATGAGTGTGTGGTGAAAGGATATCTAGGTTAAATAATCAAAGGTTCCCTTCCCACCTCTCTGCAAACAAAATCTGTAAAAGAACTTATGGTTGTAAGCTTATAACCGTAATCTATAAAAAGTAAAACCAAAATACTCTCAACATACGAGTGCAGACGAGACTAAAGCTTGACTCAGGTAATGAACTCTAGAATTTAAGTCTGCACTTAAATTGTGAATCTCTCAGCATGTAGCTTAGGAAATTTATTACCTCTGTGCTTCATTTTCTTCATAGATAAGTTGTGGAGAAAAAACATATATAAGTTGTGGGGAATTTCTTTTAAAACCTACTTTATAGGTTTTAAAAGAAATACCATTTTCTTTTAAAACCTACTTTATAGGTTTTAAAAGAAATACCAGACTTGACATTTAAACACCTGGGAATTTGGTAAATAATAAACACTAATTAAGGATTTGTTATTGTTATATGCAAAGTTTTAGATTTAATGCTGACAATCTTTTTGGTTGCAGACAGCAGTGAATCTTTCAGTTTGAGTAGTTTATTATTATGAAAGATATTAAGTTTCTCAGGCTTCTCTCCTTTTATGTCTTCACATCTTCTGAGTTCCATAGCCAAATCTGTTCATGAAAAATAACTGGCTGGGCTGAAGTGATACTACAGGGGTTAAGATAATTGTTTTGTATGTATCTGATTCCAGTTTGATCCAGGCACCACATAAGGTCACCTAATACTGCCAGTAGTTATCTGTGAGCACAGATGCAGTACTAAGTCCTGAGTACTTCTGGGTGCAGTCCCCAAATCAAACGAAATCAAAACAAACAAAAGCACTTGCCTTTTTGATCTCTTCACTTTGAGACTGGACAACATGAAACAAAGTATCATCTATGCAACAATCAGAACACTCTTTTATTTTTTTCTCTTTGGGTCACACCTAGAAATGCATAGGGGTTACTCCTGGCTTTGTACTCAGGAATTACCCCTGGTGGTGCTCAGGGGACCATATGGGATGCTGAGAATAGAACCTGGGTCGGCCATGTGCAAGGCAAACACCCTAACTGCTGTACTATCGCTCCAGTCCCCAGAACACTCTTTTAAACAAATATTAAATGATGTCATTTTTACTTCAGTTTCCTTTAGTGGTTTCCTTCTGGATTTGAACTAAAACTGAAACTATTAACTGTACAAACTACTCTGTCTTGACCCTTGCACATCTCTCCAATCTTACCTTTTTTCAACTCTTGTTTAGCATACTCTGTTTATCGTGACTATTTTTTTTCTTCGATGGTGGTGGATTTGGGTCATACCTGGCTGTGCACAGAACTTACTCATAGTTCTGTGCTCAGGGACCATTCCTGCCTTGTGCACCTGACCCGTTAGGGGGTGCTAGCAATTGAACCTGAATCAACTCTGTACGAGGTGGGCACCTGACCTGCTGTGCTATCTCTCTGCCCAATATTGTGACTTTGAAATAGTTCTTTGCACTTCAACTATGTTGATCCTAGTTTTTTTCTTTTTCTTTTAATGGATCGCTGCTGTTGATACTCTTCCAAGGTGCAGTGCATGGTAGAGGGGTGCTGGGGTCCTCAGGACCAACTCCAGGCAGTGCTTTTGGGGCTCTGTGGTACTGAAGACTTACTCAGGGTCCTTCATAGGCTATGCATTTTCTCTACCACGAGAGTTATCTCTTTAGCCTCTTCTAATTTTTCAGGTCTCAAGATAGCTCTATCTTGTCAGAGAGAAGCTGCTAACCCAGTTTTTAGTGCTGCACTATTTTTCCCATGGCATTCCGTTTTCCTTCCCTTTGTACTTAAGTATTTTCTTTTCTTTTATTTTTTTAAGTTATTTATTTTATTGAATCACCATGTGGAAAGTTACAAAGTTCTCAAGCTTATGTCTCAGTTATACAATACTCAAACACCCGTCCCTTCACCAGTGCCCATATTCCACGATCAAAAACCCCAGTATACCTCCCACCCCCCCACCCCACCCCTGCCTGCGTAACCGATGAATTTCACTTCATTTTCTCTTTACCTTGATTACATTCCATATTTCAACACAAAACTCACTATTGTTGTTGGAGTTTCCCCCCAAAAAAGACAGCCCTGCTGCCAAGGAAGCATTTGATAATTAGTTTTCCATTGCTGAGAATGCAGAGATATGAAGTATTTTCTTTTAAACTTGTTAACTATTTTTTTCCCTCCTACTAAATGTAAGGACTGGAGCAATAGCTTGGGGGGTAGGACGTTTGCCTTGCATGCAGCCGATCTGAGTTCGATTCCTCTGTCCCTCTCAGAGAGCCTGGCAAGCTACCGAGACCTGTATTAAGTAAATATCATTTTACTTTAATTCCTTTAGTGGTTTCCTTCTGGATTTGAAATAAAATTCAGTGGGGGCATCTTTCTTATAGATCAAAATAAATAGTCTGATTTTATATGACCTGAAACTTCATTCACCTGTACCTTCAATGAAATTTCTAAAATTCCTGCAGCTAATTTTGTCCTTTGAAAGGAAAGGGAAAACTATGACCAGTGGTTCCCTGAATGCTACTTCACCTATTGGCCTGGGCCAGAGTAAAACAGCAATTTTGACATTATTATGGAAAACACGCATAACTGTTTCAAGGAAATGAGATGCTAGAAGATTGAATTGCACTACAGCTATTTTTTTGACCCCCCCATTCTTCTGATAACCCTCTGAGATGTTGATTGAGGCTGCTGTAAAGACAATTCCAGGATAAGCAGAGTGTAATTGTTTGTCATATTGTTAATGGTGGTGGTAAAGACTAAAGTTTTGGAATTAGTCAGATCAGGGACCAAAGAAGAGCTCTGTACTACTTTACTTTCCTTGGCTTTATCATCCATAAATCACAGACACTGATTTTTTTTCAAATTGCACAGTGGGGATGATTAAAGAAGATCAAATACAAAATGCTTAGCAAAGCTTTCACACTATCATCAATATTTAATGAACAGAAACTCTCTGATGCAAGTATTGCTATAATCCACATTTTACAGTTGAAGAGCCTGAAAATTCTGAAATTCAGAGAACCTAAAGGCACTTCCAATAAGGGTATTGTCTAGGATGTGGTAAAGAAGAGATATGAAAATAAGTTGTTTGACTCCAGAGACTTAGTTCTTAAACATCTCACATCATTGCCTTCTAATCTATTTATCTCACCATGTACAAATGTGCCGTGATTGGTCAAATGGAGAAAACATGGATTTTTCTCCTGATTTTTACTTTTTGGTGGGATGGTGCTCAAGCAGTACTTAGGAGGCATGATGGGAGAAAGGGGGGGCACTAGTAATTCTTTGCCAACTGGATCAGAAGGTCAGTGCAAGAACCCGAGGGATCAATGCTACTTGGGTTCTATGCTGTTGTGAACCTTTAGAGCCACACCTGGTGGTGCTCAGGGGACTCTACAGCTGCACCTGGTGATGCTCAGGGAATTATGTTGCACTGGGAATACAACCGTGATCAGGTGCATGACTATCATATGCACACTTCTGCACCACATTCTCCTTTCCCTTGCTTCCCCTATTTTTTCTTTCATAGTCCCAGCTATGGGACCTAGGTCTCACAAGAAAAAGGCATCTATTTTTGGTTTTTTTTTCTGGCTGATTCACATCCCTGGCCAGGTTTCCTTAAATTTTTGAGGGAATAATCTTTTAGATGATACGAAACACACACTTACTTGACCAAAGTATAGACTAGTTAACTATGCTTGAATTAAGCCCAACAAGACGTTTACTCTCCAAGCACTCTATAGTGATCACATTTTAGATATTGAAATGTTCCCCATTTGTATTTATTGTCTGTAGGGTTCCTGATTTTGCTCTTTATTTAAATGGAACAGGATCCTTCCAGAAGACTCCAATTAGTTTTTGCAAGAACAGTTTTCACATGGTTATTAGAAAATACTTCTTACAAATAGTCTTGAAGTGCATTTCCCCCAAGTCTAAGGAAATATGATTTTTCCTTTCCAAGTGAGGAATGGTCTACATCCAGTTGGTCTTCAGACAGTACCACAGGGAAGAAGAATCACCTCTGACTTTTGCTTGCCAGGATGTACCAGCTCAAGTAATACAGTTACATAGAGATTGGTCCTACCAGATGTTACCCAACTCTCTTTCCATCCTATCTAATTAGATATCCAATGAGATATCTAATTCTAATCTCTGAAATTTAATTCAGGATTTAAGTGACTTCATAAAACACCTTACTTTGTACATCACCCTGGATTATGTTTTAAGCCTTAATTTTCTTACTGTCAGTGTTTATTTTTTCTCTACTTTCTAATATTACGTGGAAAATTAATTAAAACCCTTGCATAATGATATATAAACATCTTAAATCAATGAATGCACTGACATATTCTAATATGTTCATATAGTTGGAACCAAATGTATTATAAAACACACACAAAATAAAGTAGTTATATTCAAATGTTCAGTAGGGCATTTTGGGAAAGGCATTTTCATTGAGTTTAAGAGAAAGGAATTTCTTAGAAGATTTCATAGATAACTTCATCCCTGTAAGTTTCTGGTGTCTGTTTTTAACTAACCACTCTCCCTGCCATGACTGTTATTCAAAGATCTTGTTCAAAATCATGTCAGTCAAAACAAAATTATGCTCACCTCTCACGTGGTTCTCCATGGCTTCTGAACCCCCTTAACCACAATGCCCCTTAGAGTGTGATCCTTGGACTCATCGCTGGGAAGAAATGGTTGACTGGAAATAAGAAAGTATAGACCTAGGCACATTATTTTTATGCACCCCTATACCATTTTCCACAAAAACTCTGTGCTTACACAGTTCTCCTTAATACATGCTCAGTAATTCTCAGTTACTCTTCCTCTTAAGAAATTAAAAAAAAAAACTAGTTCTAAACAAATTGTTCTTTCAGTAAAATAATCATGTAATTTGGCTCGCTGAAAAGATTGAAAGACTATAGAAACTGACAGTTTCTCTTTCTAGTTTGGAAAGTCAACATTTTGGATTTATGGGGAAGCACGTCTCCCACTAAAAGTTTGCATTTCCAAGAGCAGCAATAGTTATAGCCTTTGAGTCTGCAACAGGTGTGGAGGGATCAATTGACTGAACAAACAAAAGACTCTCTCGGGAATCCAAGTTCAAAAGACACCAATTAATCTATAGTGTAATGAGCCTGAATGAGCTCTTTGAAATAAAACTTTAAATGTATACCAGTGGGAAAGGTGTCGTTGTTGATGGGAAGATGCAACATTGGGTCATGTGCCAAAGAGTAAAAATCAGAGAACATGTCAGGAGATTTGATTCTTTCCTCATTGCCCAGGGAAATTTCAGTTGAACTCAGAGAGAAGCTACTTAGGTGTCTTCCAGGGAAGTCCAATTTGGATGGAGTTCTTTCACCCTGTTTGTGTTATGGTAGAAACAATAACCTCTGTCTGTTCTAAGCAACTTTCTCTTCTGCAGTCATTCTTCATACGAGACAAACTATTTAAAAGAATATTTGGGTTCAGTTTTTCCGCTTTGACTTAAGCTTCAAGGTCCATTGCTGACTGTACTTTTCAGAGAACAAATCGTGAGCTAAAAATATAAGTATTTTAGTTAGAACCTTGAAGTCACACTGATTTTATTTTTTTTACCAACATAAATATTTTAATGTTTTTTCAATCAGAAAGGAATATGAAGTGTTACATTTATTTTATTTTATTTTTTTAAATTCTTTTATTGATTCACCATGTGGAAAGTTACAAAGCTTTCAGGTTAAAGTCTCAGTTATACAATGCTCAAACACCCATCCCTTCACAGTGCACATATTCCACCACCAAGAATCACTATATACCTCCTCCTTCCCCCCACCTCCCCAGCCCCCCACCCCGCATATGTAACTGGTAAATTTCACTTTACTTTCACTTTACTTTGATTACATTCAATATTTAAACAAAAAAATTCACTATTATTGATTTGGAGTTTCTCCCCCCTAAAGTCGATCTGCTGAAAAGAAAGCATTTGGTAATTTGTTTTCCATTGCTGAGAATGAAGAGATATGAGGTCAGGAGGCCGCACTAGCAGCAGCATAGTTTTGGATTTCTGTATTTTCACACTGATTTTAAAGGCTAAGTACATTGTATAAAGAAACCTCATTTGGAGTCTTAAAGGTTGATGTGATTTTTTTATGATGTTCTCACTATATAAATAAGCAGATCACTAAAGTTATTGCCTCAGAATAGAGAAATTTAACAGACCCTCCCCCAGTATTCCACAAAGGCACCATCTGAAATTCTTCACATCAGTAAGTGTGACCACATTGGGTCCCTAGATAACATAGAAAAGACAAATTATATATAGGAGTTCTTTTTTTAAGTATCTCATGAAGCTGAGGGCACCATAGGATATAGGAAATTGGAGAGATATCTAAAAAGAACAACTTGTAAATTGTGGTGTAGGTTTATAGTGAAATACTGCATAGCTATAAGAAATGAGAAAAATCTTTCATTTCATTGTAGCTTATGTTGGACAAAAGCAAATCATGCCAATCTAAGTGATTGGAAGAAGAAATACAAATTCTCTATTAGAGTTCATTAGAGTATAGAGAATAAAGTAGAGCAGAACATAAGGAAATAAATGTAGAAAGAAATATGTAAAGTATAAAGAAACCAAAAAATAGAACAATGAACAAAGAAATTAAACCTAACAGGGCTGAGATTGCCAGCCCAGAGAGTGGAGGTACCAGTAGGGACCACAGCAGGGCCACTGGTGCAGAGATATCTGCACCTGGTGGGGACTGCAGTGCAATAACATCGTCAGCCTAAAGCATTAATAGCCACACTATTCTAGATCATAATACCTCAGCTTTAATAAAAATCACCGATGTGGGATAGCAGAAGACTTAAAAAATAGAGAGCTAGACCACAGTTATAAATTATAAAACTTATTAGTAATAAGATTATAAATCTTACCAAATTCGTCTATAGAATCATAAAAAACAGCTAAAATTCCAACAAGTTCCTAAAGTAGACTTGATAAACTAAATTTTTTCATCACCATCATCATGGGACTCAAAACAAGAGATATATCACCTCATGCCAGTGAGACTGATACACACACAAAAGAAGAGAAATAACCAGTGTTCTGGCACGGATGCAGGTAAAAGCAAATCACCATCCACTGGTAGGAATGTTAACCATTTCGACCTCTTTGGAAAACAATATGTATACTTTTCAAACAACTGATAGATGAGTTTCCATACAACCCAGCACTTTCACTTCTTGGCTTCTACCTTCAGGGCCCCAAAACCACTATTTTGAAAACATTGTAACACTATTGATAGTGGCCAAGATCTGGAAGCAACCAAGTGCCCAGGAAAAGATAAATGGATGAAGAATTATGGTACATATACACAGGGAAATACTACTCGTCTCTAAAAAAGACAAAATCATGTCATTTATTCTATATGGATGCATCTAGGGGATATTATACTTGAATGAAGTCAGTTTGAAGGAGAGGGACAAATACAGGATGATCTCTCTCACCTTTGTGTGTCTTATAAACATAGTATGAAAATAATAAATGTCCAATGGAGTCAGACACTGAGAATCAGTCTACAGAACTGAGCTTAGCCAGAGGGTGGAAGGAGGGGTAGGCAGTAGAAGACCTTGAGACATTGGTGGGTGGAGGAATGCTGACAATCTGGTGGTGGTTATATGGGTAAAACATTTATACTACTGAAATTTGTATTATCAATAGTATTTTAAATCAGAGTGCCCAAATTAAAATAAAAAAGAAACAAGAAAGTGGAGATAAAAGAAAGAAATCTCACAAACAGAGATAGTCAGGGAAAAAGGAATCTCACTTCTTTTTCCCTTGAGTTGAAATGAGCTATAAATTAATAATGAGGACATACTGGGCAGGTGTAGCTAGATACATTTGACTGAATTTTTTTTTCTTTTTGGGTGCTCAGGGGACCATATGGGATGCTGGGAATCAAACCCAGGTCGGCTGTGTGCAAGGCAAATGCACTACCTGCTATGCTATAGCTCCAGTCCCTTGACTGAATTTTGATGGAAAATAGTTTGACCATTTCCTAATTCTCTGAAAAAGCTTGAAAAGCATAAGTTATATACTTTCTTTTGCTATTGTCACTGTATGGCAATAAAAAAAGAAACTATAATTATTTGTTGTATTTCTGTAATAGTTTCTCTACTCGTGTAGTTTTGAGGGGATGAGATACAATCAGTTGTGTTTAGGGCTCACTTTTGGCTCTGTGTTCAGAAATCACTCCTACCTGTGTTCTGGGGACCATATGTGTTGCCTAGGACTGAACCTAAGTAGGCCATGTGCAAGTCACCACTTACTGCACGCTCTCTCTAGCTCCGTCTGCGTCTTAATTTCACTCATTGCTGGTTTTCACAATTATTTTTAGTCTACATCCTATTTCATCAAGTATTATACTAATAAGCCATCCTCCTGTGTTAACCACATATTACTTATATCTCATTCATTATTAAATGTGATGCTATGATTAAAAAAGTCTTCATCTCTGAATAGCAACAGGAAATTAAGTATATGCTCACAGAGACCCTCCCAATTAATAACAGTGGGCAATTGCAAAAGATTTTAATATTACTCTTAAAAAAATTTAGCTTTGATAGATAAGTGGTACACTGGAAGATGAAAGTGGATCACAGTTTAATACAGTGATTGGGTCCATTTTTCTTATAATGCTTCCTGTTTCCTTTTTAATTTTTCTAAGTATTTCCTAAAGTTAAGAAGTATTCTGGTTTATCATTGGGCCAGCCAGAAAAGCACTATTGCGTTCTGATTATACATAGGGACTCTGGATCCAGATATCTGAATTTAAATCTTATTTTTTCTATGTATTAGTTATGTGTCCCCCTATTCCTCAGTTCCCTTATTAGTATAAAGATGATAATATGCAATACATAGTGCTTTTTCTTTTAGTGGGGGCTGTCAGAGATGGAGCATATAACCTTGTGCATGAGAAACATGTACTTAAATACTGACTCACTTCCTGGGATTGTATAGTGCTTTTGTTATTTCTTTGTTAATTTTACTTTTGATTTTTACCATTTTAATTGAGGTACTAAGATTTACAATACTGTTAATTATATTGTTCCAGGAATATAACATTACAACTTTTTTATCTTTTATAATTCTATTGAGGGATTATTAGTTGAACATTAGCTTAAATGTTATGAATTAGTAATATAATATTATCACATGACACCTACCGCCAAAGGACCAATATCTATCTACCACAATCTAGTGCAACCACAGCCCAACCCTCACCCCTTGGTAACCTTAGTTTCATGTTCCAAGTCTAAAAGTTTATACATTATGTAGTAACAATTTAGTATTATAAACTATATGTCCTTTTTCTGAACTTTATTTCTGAACATAGCACATAAAGAATACATCCTTCTGACCTAGGATTTTTTAATTAATTATAATTACTAAATATAACTTAGAAAATACCTGCCCCTAGAGCCTAATATAGCTATTATTTCACCTGAACAAAGAGATGTCTCTTCTATTTTGAAATAATTGATCTTTCAATATATGTTGCCTTTTGCAACTATTTTTGTTACTATATTTGATGTATTATTGCCTTTGTATTGGAGTAGCAGTGAACCTTGTTGAATTTTCTATGCTAAACATTTATATCTACGTTTTTTATATCACTTAGCAAAATACTGAACATCCTATATTAAGTTATAAAATTATCTAAGGCTCTTTATATTCCTAGAGGAAATGATTACCTTAGAAAGAGATATTTATATCTTGGAGATTTTTATTTAATACCCAAAGCAATGATTTTTCTCCTTTCTTCAGCATAGTCACATTGGGATCAATTGTGATGATAAACAATATGTTCCCTGGGGTTCCTGGTTCTGAGGGACTAATAAAGTTCCTTTGTTGACATTTTCATAAACAAAAGTTAAATATATGTTTAAGAGAAGTTATACCAGAGAGACGGGTGAAGAAATTGCAATGGGAGCATCAAACATAGTTCACCAAGCTGAAAAATGAGAAAGATAAAGTAATGAGCTTGAATGGGATTTATGCATTGAAGACCTTGCAATAGTGATCTTAAAATTTTCTTTCATATTCATGAATCAAGCAGCCATACATTTTTCTGAGCATGGTGAAAATAACTCCTACTTAACTTCAGGGATGAATATATTTCTAAATAAATCTATTTATTTATGGTCAGAGAGAGAATAAAGCTGGTAAGGTGCTTGCCTTGGATATGCCCCACTGAGTTCAATTCCAGGTACCCCGTGTTGTCCCCTGACCTAACTAAGAGTGATCCCTGAGCGCAGAGCTAGAAGTAAGCCCTAAACATAGTCCTGTGTAGTCCAAAATCTAAAATAAGTAAACAAATATATTTAAATAGATGTTTATCTTAAAATAAAATTTTATTAGCTTTAGATTAATAAGAAAAAATGCTGGAGTGATAGCACAGTGGTAGGGCATTCGCCTTTCATGCGGCCGACCTGTGTTCGATTTCTCCGCCCCTCTTGGAGATCCCGGCAAGCTACCGAGAGTATCAAGCCTGCAGGGCAGAGTCTGGCCAGCTACCTGTGGCGTATTCGATATGCCAAAAACAGTAACAGTAAGTTGCACAATGAGAGACATGACTGGTGCCCGCTCGAGCAAATCTATGAGCAATGGGATGAAAGTGAAGAAAAAATGATATTTTTCTTACACATCAGATTTCTGACATTATCAATAACACCTATTGCTAATATCTTATATTAGTTTGATGATTTTTTAATGATAAATGAATTAGGATTGATGTATTATTGGTAAACAAAGCCCATAGTTAAGCCAGACTTTCTTGATTTTCAACCAACATTGACAGTTTGGTTTTTTTTTTTTGTTTTTTGGGTCACACCCGGCGATGCACAGGGGTTACTCCTGGCTCTGCACTCAGGAATTACCCCTGGCGGTGCCCAGGGGACCATATGGGGTGTTGGGAATCGAACCTGGGTCGGCCACGTGCAAGGCAAATGCTCTACCCGCTGTACTATTGCTCCAGCCCCAGACCTTGACAGTTTTGAGGTGTGCCAGTCATGTGTTTTATAGGGCAGTCTACTAGGAGGATTTTTGGATGGCATTAGGAAGTAGACCACAGGAGCAAATTAGCAATTTTATCACATTGTTATCAGCAGTATTTATAACTGTTACTTTGCCCTTATTTCTCTTTCATATTGATAAACTATATGTTATTTGGAATACTTTTATATATAATTATCTCACCTTCATCCACTTATTGATAATAAGTGATATTTACATAATCATTTATATCAGTTTCAATTCTTAGAATTTTAATGCTCTAAGCTATACCTAGTAATGTTTATTTTTCTATTTTGGTGCCAAATTGTTTTAGTCTATACCACGTAAGTTCTTTTTTTTGCTTTTTGGGTCACACCTGGCGATGCACAGGGGTTACTCCTGGCTCTGCACTCAGGAATTACTTTTGGCATTGCTCAGGAGACCATATGGGATGCTGGGAATAGAACCCGGACCAGCCATGTGCAAAGCAAACACCCTACATGCTGTGCTATCGCTCCAGCCCAAGTTCTTTATGCCATCCTAATACTCTGTTCCAATTAATTCACTACTTGCTTGAAACTTCCAATACCTTCTAGTTCTTACATTTGAATTCATTCTCTTAGCATTAATTGCTTAGGATAACTAATAGAAGGACTGGAAACTAGATACCATTAGGAAGTTGTAGAGATGATATAACTGAGACATAAGATTTTGTATCTCACAGCTGTGAGTGCATTGACAGGAATATGAAATGTAACCAAAAACTGATGGAATAAACTGATCATCTGAGTGACTGCAATAGAGGATCTAAATAGAAGAGTGGAAGGGAGCAGGATGAGGTAAAAGTTGTCATTTCAGTTTGAAATTTAGACAGAAAATAAAGTTTCACCAAATTTTGAACATTTTATTGTGTGAATAGGGCAAAAAGAAAATCATGATCAATGTCAAGAATGCTTAATCAGGGTCTGAAGAGGTAGTAGAGAAGTACAGCTAAAGAGATAGGGCACTTGCCTTAAACACCACCTTCAATCCCCAATACCCAATTTGGTCCCCTGATCCACCAAGAGTGATGCTTGAGTGTAGAGCCAGGAATAAGCATAGTCTGATGTGGCCCCAAGCCCCCAAAATACAAACAAGCAAAAATACTTAGTCATTTTAGGAACTAGAATTCAGCTCCACAGTGACCTAGGTTATTTGACAAACAACTTCCAGCTTCAAGTTGAGATTTTAGAGAGCAGACACATGCCATTCTTCTCCTTTTTTTCTTATTGAGTAGGTGGAAGGAGGAGACTATCTCCTTATTTGAAGCAAAATACAGAGTTATTTTTCATTAAACTAGTACATTTTCTAGGATTGATATTATTCAGATGCACTTAAATTGAATGGAATTTAAACAATCTTTATAATCTTAATCTTATAATGATCTTAATTTTATTTCATTTAAAGAAAACAATGAAATTCATAAACAAACTTATTGTTAATGATTCATAATTCAGGTCAGCAACGTAACTGCTAAGTGAAGACATAGATCTAGTAGTGTATGCTCAAATTAATTATCTGAAGAGATACTAGAGACAAATACTGAAGTTTTGTTTCTTTCATGGAAAATTTGAGTGGAAAAGAAAAAAGTTTTGAAAGGAATCTATTTAATCTTGGCTGGAGTGATAGCACAGCGGGTAAGGTTTGATTCCTCCTTCCCTCTCAGAGAGCCTGGCAAGCTACTAAGAGTATCCCACTTGCACAGCAGAGCCTGGCAAACTACCTATGGCATATTTTATATGCCAAAAACCATAACAAGTCTCACAATGGAGACGTTGCTGGTGCCCTCTTGAGCAAATCAATGAACAATGGGATAACAGTGCTACAGTGCTACTTTTTAAGTATAAAGAAATTGATACTTATTAAAACAACATATTTAACAATTTATACAACATATAGTGTATATGCTATGAAAATATGAAATCTTACTTTCATAATTCCAAATATAAAAACAACAATTTTTTTCATTTAATAAAAAAGATCGCAAATATTTGGTCCAAGAGCTATGCATGACTTTGCTTTTTAAATAAAACCCTTTTTCTTCTCTCTAAGTCTATAATTTTTTTCACTCCGGTATTTTTTTCTTTAGTACCTAGTCTCCAAACAATAATTATGATAAACAATAAAGTGCTTCCTAGAATATCTTTCTTAGACTTTATTTGATGTTTTGATCAATTCTTCTAATAGCTAACATTTCCCTTACCAAGGGCAATATATGTCTGGGTGTTAAGAATGTACTGAATCAAGATTTAGTTATTATACCTCTAAATTCAAGCTTCTTCTCTTTTGTGTCTATGTCTAAACATCATCAACTATCAATGGAAGTAGAAGGCATATTAGGTGGAAGTCTTGCTTTTTTCCTTTTGTAGTCACATCAGGTTTCCTAGTGCTGTAAACCCAAATTACTGCCAGAATGGCCAGTAGGAACATTGACTCAAAACATTAACTTGTGGTTATCTCTTCTGATTTTGAAGCAGTTTCATTAACAACTACTTCTCACTGACCCCAAAATGGATGAATTAAATAAAACAGAGATGACCTTTTAGATGATCTGACTAATAAAATGGCTACTAGAAAGGAAGGGAAAAAGTGGATATGCAAATCAGGTGAAAGGAATCACATGTATGGTGAAATAAGTGGACTTTTAACTTTTAAGTATACCATGAAGTGGTAAACTTCATGCTGATTTTAATTTATACCTGAAACGTAGTAATATAATATTTCTTCAATAAAATGATTGAAAGTAAAACAAGAAGGATCCATCTGGAGTTTCCTCTAAGTTCACTTTTTTTTTTTTTGCTTTTTGAGTCACACCTGGCGATGCTTAGGGGTTACTCCTGGCTCTGCAGTCAGGAATTATTCCTGGCGGTGCTCGGGGGACCATATGGGATTCTTGGAATCGAACCGGGGTCGACCACGTGCAAGGCAAGCGCCCTACCTGCTGTGTTATCGCTCCAGCCCCTGAGTTCACTTTTTAAGCTTTTCCCAAGAATCTTTTTTTGGTGTGTAATTAGAAGCTATGTATTAAAATACTTAGAACACATAAAAAGTGGTCTCTGGACATTGTTATTCTAATTTATGAGAAGTTTATATATCCCAAAATACAACTTTATATTTTTGAATTTTTTTCGTGAGACTGATCATTTTGGAAATCAGCCTTTAGAACACGCACTTATGGAGAAGACATTCTGAAAACAGTAAGACTAAGAGTAGGGGAAATAAGAAGTTTTATTTTTGGCTATTAAATTATAAGAGAAGATGTTCTGGGGAGACGACTAGCATGATATACTACAACACAGGAAGAAACTATTTATTTGGTAAATTCATGAATATCACTTGGAGTTGTTTAGATTTAAATTTAGTAAAACAGCCTCAGAAACCATCAATAGCATCTTAGTTTTTGGTGAGAAATAGAATCCGTTTTACTGTGTCTTTGAAAGCATCTTTCACTTGTTTGTTTGGAAGTGTACAAATGAATGGATTAAGCAAAGGGGCAACTGAAGTAGTGAGTATAGACACTACCTTATTAATGGCTACTCCTTCCTTTGTTGAAGGTTTGATGTAGATGAAGATGCAACTGCCATAGCTGATGGAAACCACAATCATATGGGAAGAGCAGGTGGAAAAGGCCTTTTTCCTTTGTTGGGTGGAAGGAAATCTTAGAACGGTTTTGATGATGTATGCATAAGAAAGGACCACACACAGCAAGGTAATTATGAGTGTTCGCACAGCAAAAGCCAGAATAACTTTTTCGATTAACACTGTGTCTGAACAGGTTATCTGTAAAATTGGAGAGGCATCACAGACAACAAGATCAATCACAGTGTAGTCACAGAATTCTAGTTGCAGACGCAGGCTGAGAGGTGGGAGGATAATCAGTAAGCCAGCAACCCAATGAAAAAGGACGACTATAGTACAGACTCTGTTATTCATGATGGTTGTGTAGTGTAGAGGCTTACAAATGGCCACATAATGGTCATAGGACATGGCAGCAAGAAGAAAAAATTCTGTCGACACAAAAAGGACAACAACAACAAAAATATTTGGGTGGCACACACATTATAGCTGACAGTGTTATCTCCCGTGGTCATACTATACAGGAATCTTGGAATACAGACAGTGGTGAATGAAACTTTGAGTAAAGAGAAATTTTGGAGGAAAAAAATACATTAAGATGTGAATCCAAAAGTGTGAGGGTGATGATGAAGATGTTTCCGGCCATACTCAACATGTAGGTGATGAACAAAAATATAAAAATTAGAACCTGT
The DNA here is from genome assembly GCF_027595985.1 of Sorex araneus. Lineage (NCBI taxonomy): Eukaryota > Metazoa > Chordata > Mammalia > Eulipotyphla > Soricidae > Sorex > Sorex araneus. The sequence continues at coordinate 220,424,807 of NC_073303.1, forward strand.
AGATACGGGTCATCTGTCGATCCCAGAAGAATGAACGTTGTTACTGCTGTATGATTTCTCATCACTATCTCGAACCAAGCCAAGAGGGATTTGACTAGAAGAGAGAAATGTCGTTAGAATCTAGCACGAGAACCTGAATCACAACATCCCAACAAGCTAGCTCACTCATAGGCTTTACATCGTCTAGAAATCCTTTACATAGTCTGGAAACAACATCAAGAAAAACATATGTCTGATATACAGTATTCAAATTTTTACTTAGGGATGTAGATTTTGCCTTTTTAGCAGGTGAAAGCTGGTTTGTAATAGAAAGTTTTTTGTAGCACCTTTCCTTGTCAGACTACTGAAGCCATTTAATTTTAAAATTTTATTCATTTATTTTTTATTGGATCACTGTGAGATACACAGTTACAAAGTTGTTCACGATGGGGTTTCAGTCATGTAATGTTCTAACACCATTGCTTCACCTACGTACATTTCCCACACCGATGTTCCTAGTTTCTCTTCTGCCTCCCCTCTGCCTGCCTCCATGGCAGGCACCTCTCTCTCTCTCTCTCTCTCTCTCTCTCTCTCTCTCTCTCTCTCTCTCCTTCCCTCCCTCCCTCTGTTTCCCTCCCTCCCCTCTCTCTCTCTCTCTGTCACTCTCTCTCTCCCTTTGGGCATTATGGTTTTATAGTTTGCATTGCAGATACTGAAAGGTGAGACCATTTTTTTTTTAAAAAAAAGCAACTATCTGTTAATTAGTCTCTTTAATTTAATTTTGGGGCTTCCATCAGTGCTCAGAGCTTACTCCTGTCTCTGTTCTCAGATGTCACTCCTGGTAGTTGCTGGTATGTAGTATCAGGAATCAAACAAGGGTTGAAAATACCTCAAACAATTATCTCTCTGTATTATCTCTCTGGAACAAGAGAGGTTTTCACTGTATTTAAAATATTTATTGTATTTTAAAAACTAAGCATTTTAAAGACCAGTTTTAGTGTCACAGCACAATTGAGGAGGAGTTAGATATTTCCCATATAGCTTCTGTCTCCACACATGCAAAGCCTCTCTCATTATCCTCCATCAGAGTCTTACATTTGTTATAATTGTTTCCTATACAGACATATCAAAGTTTATTGTTCACCATATGCTTTTTCTTCTGGTTGTACAGTCAATTGGCTTTTAACAATTTTTTATGCCTACCATCACATATTAAATTTTAACAGAAGCACACTGATTTGTAAATATTAATTTTACTTTTGCACTCCAAAGGATCTATTAGTAGGCAGATACAAAACTTAAAATACAAAGATGCATATCTTTTCACCTGATATTAAGCTAAAATATATTTCTCTTTTAAATGTTATTTTTATACTAAAAACCAACATGAATATATTATTTGTATGAGATAAACAAATACTTAAAGAATAGATATCCAACACTCTCTGTTGGTGAAGCTGTAGGGAAACAAACTCTTACATGCTGGAGGAAATACAGCTTTCTGGAGGATAATTTTACAATACCTAACAAAACTGAATGTCCTGGGGCTGGCGTGATAGCACAGCGGGTAGGGTGTTGCCTTGTATGCAGCTGACCCGAGTTCAATTCCCAGCATCCCATATGGTCCCCCAATACCACTAGGAGTAATTTCTGAGTGTAGAGCCAGCAATAACCCCTGTGCAAAGCTGGGTGTGACCCAAAAAGAAAAAACAAACAAACAAAAAAAACAAACACCAACTGAATGTCCTTTTCCCTTTTCTTCAAATAAAGTCATTTTAGGGAGTCTAGATCCTTGAGAAAGTACCTAGAGGTCACTAAAATTTTAAAAGCATCTTTGGTGTTTTAAATGAAAGTATTTCCAAGTTATTTGGGGGATTCTTTAACAAGTTTTCTGAGGCAATATAAAGAAAATGCTTCTGAAACCAGTTTTTAAGCCAGATTTAGTTCTGTTTTGGTAGATTGGGACTTGAAAAGAACCTGAAGGAGTGATCTTCAGTATTTGCTTTCTTTGGGAGCCTGATCGACTCTGAGTTTATATTGCTAAGCCTTCAAAATCTGTATCACTGTATCACTGTCATCCCTTACGCATCCATTTGCTCGAGCAGGCACCAGTAATGTCTCCATTGTGAGACTTGTTACTGTTTTTGGCATATCGAATACACCACAGGTAGCTTGCCAGGCTCTGCCGTGTGGGCAGGATGCTCTCGTTAGCTTGCCAGGCTCTGAGAGGGATGGAGGAATCGAACCCAGGTCTGCTGCTTTTAAGGCAAATGCCTACCCGCTGTGCTGTGGCTCCAGCCCCTTCAGAATCTATCTCAAGGTAATGTTTTAATGACTTTTTTGAGAACTGTCTGCTTTTCCTCTCAAATCACTTCCCCCACTAATGTTTCAATGATCTCTAGTTCTGCTATTTGTGTTCTTTGGGTTTTGATATATGTACCTTACCCAAGCAGCACCCAGAAACAAACGGACATGTAAAAGACAATCTTTGTAAAGTCTCCTACTTTCTCAGCAATTTGAGAAGGTTTTAACTCTTCCTGTATTTGAATTTACATTTTCTCAGAAATCTGGAAAATCCTTTCTTTTTCATGGCGAAACTTACCATCATTGAAATTCATAATTTAAGCAGCAGCTCTTAGGTATCCATCCTATAAAAGTAGATCTGGTGAATACATTTTTACATCATATTGAGCTATATATTGAACTATATTGAACTATAACTTTATTAGAGGAAATTAAAAAATAGGAAAGATTCAAGTTTGTCAAGAAAAATCTATATATTTCCTCATGGGAGAGGGAGAAACTAATTTCTTCTTCTTTTTTTAATGTAAGAGTACTGCTATTGAGGCTGGAGTGATAGCACAGCAGGTAGGGTGTTTGCCTTGCATGTGGCCAACCCGAGTTCGATTCCCAGCATCCCATATGGTCCCCCAAGCACCACCAGGAGTCATTCCTAAGTGCATGAGCCAGGGGTAACCTCTCCTCTCTGCATTGCTGGGTGTGACCTAAAAAGCAAAAAAAAAAAAAAAAAAAAAGGAGTACTGCTATTTATTCATTCAGCCACTGATTAAGCTGATTGAATTGGGCATGAACTCCACATTACTTTTTTAAAATTTAGAATGTTAATTTTATTTTATTATTTTTTAATCACCATGTGGTACAGTTACAAAGCTTTCCTGTTTGAGTTTCAGTCATACAATCCTCCACCAGTGCACGTCTTCCACCACCAAAGTCCCCAGTATCCCCCTACCCGCCCATCTCACTCTTTCCCCTGCCTCTAAGGCAGACAATCGGGAAAACTAATTTCTTATGAGCTAACCAATTCTTTGTTTGTGTATTACGAATAGTGAATCAAGAATACATTAGGTTGCTCTTTGTTTTTCCATTACTCAAATAAATAATTTAGATTTTTTCATTCAAATAAATAATTACTAAGCACGTATTGCTCACAGAGTATAATATTACTCTGTAATAATATTACAGATTAGTGATAAAGTGAAGAAGGTCTTTCAAAGAGTTTTTAGGATACCAATAGGAGATAATATTTTCATTTCTTCATAATTTTATCACTCTGTTGTCAGAATGAAAATAAAACTTTGGATTTGAGGTGATAAATGTTCTTTTCTTATTCTTTGCCAATCACTTGAGTTGTAGCTCCTAATATATGCCTGTGTTCACTCAGGTTCTATAGGTTTATTTCTTTCTACAAAAGTTGCAGCAGCTGATACCAAGTTGTATTATTCAGGGTTCACAGACTTTGGAAACAGGTAAATACGTCACTTAGTTCATGAAAGAAATTCTTTTCTGGAGAGATTGTGTATTGTGATATAGTTGCCAGAATACTATGATAGGCCAAGATAAATGATAGATAATATTTATTTCTGATCTCTTAATTTTCTTCTCTCACTACTTATTTTCCTTATTATTTCCTTCTCTTCCATTGTAGACAAATTTAAGAACTTACACTGGCTACTACTATTGTAAATCCAGCTGTCTTTCTCTGATAGGAATTTATAGAATCTAAAATTATTTTTGTTTATTTTATCAAAGTTTTAATCTTGATATTGGCTGGAAAAGATGTGTGAACTCTTGCTAGAGACTGGTGAACTCAACCATAGTAGCATTTTTTAAAAAAGAGCTGTAATTGGCTTTATTAAGCTATTCATGAATTAGTCAACACTCTATATAGCAAGTAGAAATGCTCTGTAAAGCAGATTAATATTTTAAAATTATCATTTTATTTTATGGATTCAGGAATAAACTCAGAGCACATTTCTATCCCTGGCCTCATTTAAAACGTATGAATTTAATATTTTAAATGCCTGATAGGATATATGTCAGCTTTCAGTAATATTATGTTTTAACTATAAAGCTTGTTAAAACTATTTCTGACAATGTAGTTAAACTAGTAGTTTCATATTATATCTATGTATAAATATATGCTTAATTTTGGCTTTTATTTGAAGAATATCAACATAATATATTTCAATTAACCCTTGAGATGTGAAGTTTAAAAATTAATTAAGTTTTAAAAATTAATTAAGTTTTAAAAATTAATTTAATTTAATTAAGTTTGAATTAAAGTCTGAAAATTTCATTAAATAGATTACAAATTCTATTACCCTCTTCTCATAAGTAATATCTTCAACAATCATTAACAGAAAGGCCTTGATGACTTAATCTCTGCAGAACTACCTAATTTCTCTATTACTTTAAGAGTTAGAAGAGTGACAGAGAAGGGATCACCAAGTATAATGTGGTCGGAGGCCATGCAGGGGAAGGGTGATGCGGGCTGAATGTGGGCTAGAGACTGAATACAGTGGCCACTCAACACCTTTCTTGCTGAACCACAACACCTAACTAGAGAGAGAGAACAAAAAGGAATACCCTGCCACAGTGGTGGGGCAGGGTAGGGGGAGATGGGATTGGGGAGGGTGGGAGGGATGCTGGGTTTACTGGTGGTGGAGAATGGGCACTGGTGAAGGGATGGGTTCTCAAACTTTGTATGAGGGAAACAAGAGCACAAAGATGAGTAAATCTGTAACTGTACCCTCACGGTGATTCACTAATTAAAAATAAATAAAGAAAAAAAAGAGTTAGAAGAGGAATGATTCTGCCTTTTTCTTCACCAAATTCTTATTTAGTGAATAAAGAGTAAACTTAGTAAAACATAAACTGAGTTGTGTTTTGAATAATCATCAGTCTTTATTTAGATCAGAAACTACATAAATGATTAGTTGAGATTTAAAAAAATTGAATGTTCTCCAGCTCTGTTCCCCTCCACTTTCACTATCAAAAGGTGGCAAAAGGACTTAAATAACAGGTGGACAATAAAGTGATGTCTGTGCCAGGTAACTTATAATGCTGATTGTATTTTACTTCTCTGACCATAGTGGATATTGTGTAGCAGTGTCTTATTCATTGCCCTTAATTTTTTTCTAAATGAAATAGCCATCTTAATATAGTTATGTCTGACACCTTTAAGGAATTAGGAATCCAATGCAAGAAAATTTGAATTTTATATTATTTTAGGACACTTTAGAACCCCACATTAGACGTGATTATTGGTTATCTTTCCGAAGAACCAATGAACTGATATTTGTATTTTAGAACCAACTACTCATTAGACTGACTAATAATATACTGTAAATATGTTATGGCAATCATATACTTACTTTTTTGACAATTCTTTTTTTAAAAAAATTTTTATTAGAGAATCACTGTGATGTACAGTTGCAAACTTATGAACTTTTGTGTTTGCATTTCACTCATACAGTGATCCTTTACCCATCCCTCCACAAGTGCCCATTCACCTCCACCAATGATCCCAGTATCCCTCTCACCACCTCCACCCCACCCCCCACCATCCCACCGTGACTCTGCAGCAGGGCATTCCCTTTTGTTCTCTCTCCTTTTGGGTGTTGTAGCCTGCAATAGAGATACTGAGTGACCTTCATGTTTGGCCTATAGTCTACTTTCAGTTTTCATCTTCGAACCCAAATGGGTCCTCCCAACATCCTCTACTTGGTGTTCCCTTCTCTATCTGAGCTGCCTTTTGCCCCAGCATGTGAGGCCAGTTTCCAAGCTGTGGGGCAGACCTCCTGGTCCTTATCTCTACAACTCTTGGGTGTTAGTCTCCCACTCTGTTATTTTATATTCCACAGATGAGTGCAATCTTTCTATGTCTGTCTCTCTCTTTCTGACTCATTTCACTTAACATGATACTTTCCATGTAGATCCACTTATATACAAATTTCATCTTTTCTAACAGTTGCATAGTATTCCATTGTGTAGCTGTACCAAAGTTTCTTTAACCATTCATATGTTTTTGGGCACTCTGGTTTTTTCCAGATTCTAGCTATTGTAAACAGTGCTGCAATGAACATACAAATGCAGATGTCATTTCTACAATACCTTTTTGCTTCTCCAGGATATATTCCCAGGAGTGGTATTGCTGGGTCAAATGGGAGCTCAATTCCTAATTTTTTGAGAATCGTCTTTTCTGACAATTCTTTATCAGAGGTCCTTGAGGGAATCACAATTTGAAGATAAATTGTTGAAGAGGTTTACGTGCATTATGTCTCTATCATCACAACCTCCTTAGCTCAAAGCCTAGTGCACACATACATACACACAAACACACACGTACACACGATCACATATTTTCTGTCTGCTCTTCCCTCATCAAGTCTAAAATGGCATCTGATACTAAATTTTCCAATTTCCCTTGCAAATTCAGGAACAAAAAGGTGGTGCAGAGATGAAAACTGGTTTCTCAATATCTTTTTTAGAGGGGTACATCTGATCTCCCTCTTCAGAAAGGCAGGTTTCCCTGCAAAGTATGTAATGACAACATATATTTTATATGTTTATTCTACTAGAAGTGCATAGGGAAAATGCAAGTGAAAAACAAAATAGTCCTTGGTGAGCAAGTTTCTAAAGTTACTAACGAATGGCAAGTAGCAATGGGAATAATGTCCTCAGAGACGCAGAATGTCTGATGTCATCAGAATCCTATTACCATTTCTTTGATGAATCTTTCTTTTTTTAATTAGCCACTCTAATATTACATATATGTACATATATAGAATTTGCCTTAGACATAAGTCTTAAATAAAATTAAAAGAAAATGGCCATACTTTTTGTTTCACAGATGAAGAAACTGAAGAGTAGAGATGTGACCAGTCTGAATAGAGACTATACATTTTTTTAAACAGAAACCCTACTTTCCCCCTTTTGTTCTTCTATACTCTTTAACAATGCCCAAAAGATTTACTACAATCAAAATTTCAAATTTAATTTCTCTGGTTATTGAGAGAGTTTTACTACTCCACGTAAAACTTACTATCTATGTATAATTAAAAAGCAGAATACCTTGGGAATTTGGAGATTGCAAATTCCATATGATACGCATATCTGTGTAGTGATTTGTGTAGGATTGTAATTTTTAATGATGTTAGTAATTACAATTAATGAACAGGGTTTGTGCTCTGTTTACTTTTCTTCTATACATTTTAATAATGATTTATGGTTTTTTCCTATGAGTCTCTTACCCCCTCTGTTAAGTTCATATTTTATTTTTTTAGGTACAACTTTTATGAGACTTAGTTTCTCTCTTGTACCAGAGAGTTAGTACAGCAGATAGGGAACTTGCCTTGCATGTAACTGAACCAGGGGTCAAACCCTGGCACTACATATAGTCTCCTGAGCACTGCCAGGATCATCCCTGAGCACAGAGCCAGGAGTAAACCCTGAATACTGCCAGATGTTCAAAACCAAAACCCCTTTTTTTGCCTCATTGTTTGCATATGTAAATGGAAACTTTGTAGTCTGCCTCCTTACTATAGATTCATTTATAGGATGTTTTTGAAATATTGAAAATGTTTAGGATTTTCTATGTCTATCATATTGTGATAGTTTTTCTAAATAAACCAACTGAATTTATTTTTCTTGCCTAACTGCTGTGGCAATGACTTCCAATACTATATTAAGTAACAGTAATAAGAATGGACATTTTGGGGGGCTGGAGTGATAGCACAGGGGCTAGAGCTAAAAATAGAAGGGGCTAAAAGCAAAAAAAAAAGAGTGGACATTTTCATCTTGTGCCTGATCTTAGTGGAAAGACTTTCAGTTTTTAACTATCGAATATGATGGTAGCTGATGTATAAGGGTGGGGCTTTGCTGAATAAAACCTTAACTTTACTAGGAAAGTTCCTTATATACCCTTTTTTTCCTTGATATTTCAAACAAATGGGTGTTGGATCTTGTTGGATGCTTTCTCTGAAACTACTGAGATAAGATTAAATTTTTCTTGTATTAATATTCTGTATCACATTTTAAATACATGCCGGTGTATATTGAACCATCTTTCTATCTTGTAATAAGTCTTACTTGATTGTTGGTGTATTGTTGAATTCCATTTGTTAACATTTGTTGAGGATCTTTGTATCTATGTTCTTCAGAGATATTGATCTGTAATTTCTTCCTTTTCACTTTCTTTTCTTTTCCTTTCCTTTCTTTTCTTTTCCTTTCCTTTCTTTTCTTTTCTTTTCTTTTCTTTTCTTTTCTTTTCTTTTCTTTTCTTTTCTTTTCTTTCCTTATTTATTTATTTATGCTTTTGGGTCACACCTCGAAATGCACAGTGATTAGTCCTGGCTCTGCACTCAGGAATTACTCCTAGCAGTATTCAGGGGACTATATGGGATGCTGGGAATCAAACCTGGGTTGGCCACATGCAAGGCAGATGTCCTGCACTAAAGCTGTACTAAAGCTCCAGCCCCACTTTTTATTTATTTTTAGGGATATTTTTGGTATTCTTTTGGTACCAGAATAATATTTGCCTCATAGAAAATGTTTTGGAGAATTTATGAGTCTTTGATTTTTCTGGAAGAGTTAGGGAAGGATAAAACTGTCCTCTTAGATGGCTTGGAAGTACTTACTTATAAACCCATCTGGGTTAGCTTTCCTTTCATCAAATTTATACTAAAAGGTAATCAAAATTGTGTGGTACTGAAATGAAGACAGATTTTCAGACCAGTGGAATAAAATTGCCATCTCAGAGATTAACAAAATGATATATGGGCCACTAGTTATTGACAAATTACCTAGGAGGATAAAGTAGAACAAGAAAAGCTTCTTCAACTGGTGTTGGGTAGTCATCTGCAAAAAAATTATACCAGGATTTCTAACATATAATACACAAAAATTAGTTAAAATGAATTAGAGACTTTTATATTAGATCTGAATTCATATAATATATCAAGGAAAACATGCCGAATGCTCCATGATAGTGACTTCAGATGTACCTTGAATGATTCAATAGCATTGACTTAGAGAACAGAAGCAAAAATAAATAAATATAGCTACATCATACCAAGAAGCTCTGCACCAAGAAAGAAAAGAAAACTAAAAAAATGAACACTTTGGACTGAAGAGAGTATGGTGGTTAAGGTGATTGCCTTATTTTTAGGGATATTTTTGGTATTCTTTTGGTACCAGAATAATATTTGGTACTGAATAATAAAATTCAGCATATACCAACCCAAGTTCAAGACCCATCATTCCATATGGTCTCTCAGACCACAATAGTGATTCTTGAGTGCAGAGCCAGGAGTAACCCCTGAGCATCACCAGTGATGGCCTAAAAAACCAAAACAGACATTCTGCTGAATTGGAGAAAAGATTCACTCAATGTGAATTCACTCTTAGCAGTAATACCGAATATTTATAAAGCTCTCAAACATATAACAATGACAACAACAACAAAATAGCCCTATCAAAAAATTGGGAGAGAAGCCGAATAGGCACTTCTTTAAAAAAGACATACAGATGGCCAATAGCCAAAGGAAGTGTGTGCTTTATCACTACCATCAGGGAAATGCAAACCAATAAATATAACCAACGAGAAGTGTAACATCAAAAATAATGGAAACGATTGGTTATAGTGGGGATGTGAAGGAAAAAGTAACCTTCATCCACCTTGTATTATCATTTTTTTAGCCTGTATTGACAACAATATGGATGTCACTGTCACTGTCATCCCGTTGCTCATCGATTTGTTAGAGCGGGCACCAGTAACGTCTCTCATTGTGAGACTTATTATTACTGTTTTTGGCATATCCAATATGCCACAGGTAGCTTGCCAGGCTCTGCTGTGTGGGCTCGATACTCTCAGTAGAGTATCGAGAGTATTGCCGGGCTCTCCGAGAGGGGCGGAGGAATCGAACAGGGGTCGGCCGCGTGAAAGGCCAACGCTCTACCGCTGTGCTATCATTCCAGCCCTAACAATATGGATACTTATCCAAAAATTAAGAATTGACCTTCCATATTTCCTAGAAATAATTAGCATCCACTCCAAGAGCACAAAAAATTAAAATCATAAATACAAATGCACTCCTATCTTCATTGTATCACTGTTCACAGTAGTCATGATCCAGAAATAACCCAAATGCCTGAGAACAGATGAGTTGATAAAGAAACTGTAGTATCTATAGAAAATTTAAAAAGTAGTTTGAAAAGTAGTTCACAAATGAATTTTGAAGGCAGTGGAAATACTAAAAGCATAACTGCATTCAAAATTAATGTTCAAATATTTCCATCTTGATGCAAAATAGAAAAATATATCCCAGAGTTCTATAAAATAAGACTTTATACTTGGTGTTCTCCTTGTGCTGCCTGACTTGGAGTTTTATCCCTTTTCCTTCTTTTCAAGTAAGCAAGTAAAGACTATTTAATGAGAATAAAGAAAAATTAATTGCACATGTAAGAGATCTACAAGGGGAAGCAAGTCCCATAAATTTCCCATCCTTCCATCTCCTTTATCTATCTTAACCCTTAGTTCTTAACAATTAATACTTTCAAGTTTTTATTTGTGATAGTTAAAAAATTGATCTTGAGGGGTTCTACAGATTCTATAACGGTCTTGCTCTTGGGTCCTAGATTTAATGCCTGGCACCTCATGTGGTTGCCAGAGCTGCCAATATCTTTGAGTTCAGATCCAGGAGCATCTCCTGGTATGACCCCCCCTCAACAAACAAAAAACACAAAAACAAACTAAAGGTTCCTCTTGATCCTTCAAGTTCTCGAGTGACCTTTACTCATAATAATTGTACAACAAATGACACATCTTGGGAACATATTTTGAGAAAACTATACTCTAATAATATTTTATTTATAGCTATATTTAAGCTACTTTGAAAAAATTGCTGTTTCTTCATATTCATTGTGATGAGGGTCTTTCCACTTCTAAACTTTTGTGACTTTTTGAAATATATTCACTTATTCTTCTAATACTTTTTCATCCTCCATTTCACTTCTTTTGAGGAGACTGTAGTGACACACTGTATCAGTCTTCCTGACTTTGTGTCAGTTATCTAATGCTCTGTTAGATTTTTATTTTTTTCTGTTTTATTTGGTAATTTTTCTTATATGTGTTAATTTTTCTATGAAACAAAGCTCCTGGAAGAGAGTGATGCAGAATCTCGAACGGCAGAGCCTGGCAAGCTACCCAATGGCATATTCAATATGCCAAAAACAGTAACAATAATGGGCCTCATTCCCTTGATTCTGAATGCGACAGAGACGAATGGAGACATTATTGGCAACCACTAGAGCAAATCGATGAGCAACAGGAAGACAGTGATACAGTGACAGTGTTAATTTTATCCCTGTAGTATTATTAAAGGATAAATCTATCCACAACACCCAAAAGGAGAGAGAGAGAGCAAAAGGGAATGCCCTGACACAGAGGTGGGGTGGGGTGGGGGGGAGGACGGGGTATGGGTGGTGGGAGGGATGCTGGGACCATTGGTGGTGGAGAATGGGCACTGGTGGAGGGATGGGTACTCGACCATTGTATGACTGAAATGCAAGCACGAAAGTTTGTAAGTCTATAACTACCTCATGGTGATTCTCTAATAAAAAATATTTTAAAAAATAATTTATTTTGAATAATCTAAAGTGGCATTTAAAAATGCAGTTAAAAAATTTCCCCTCTTCTTTTTAATATGAAGATTCACACTGTCATTTAAGGGATCTCATATAAACACTTGATTAGGATATGCAGAAAATCACCAGGCATCCTAAGCAACAGAGCCACTAAAATAGCACTTTGTGATATGGCGTGTTACTGCGGAATCCAACTCAAGGCCTCACAGGTTTCATTCACATTTGCTAGATAGGTGCTCTACTGATGAGCTATACTTGAGTTTCTCTAACCAATAATTAAAAGTATTCAATATATATTTTTCTCAGAAATGCAGTTTTTCTCTCTACAAGTTTGATTTTAATCTTTTTAACAAGGTTCCTATTTTACTTAACACGGTAGATCTCTTATCATCTTTTTTTTTTGGGGGGTAGTGGTGATTTGTGTTACACCCAGGAATTCTCAGTGGTTACTCCTGGCTCTGACCCTGGAGGTGCTCAGGGGACCATATAGGACGTCAGGGATTGAATCCTGGTTGGCCACATGCAAGGCAAGTGCCCTACCCACTGTAGTACTGCTTTGGCTCCTCTCCTTTAATATAAGTGTAGTTATAATAGATTTGACATTTTATTTCATATACATTGTTTGTGACATCTGTAATCTATTTGTATTGATCCCCTTATGGGTTATATTTTTCTGTTTCGTTGCACAACCAGTAATTTTTTTTTGCATCATTTTTTTACCTTCTTGAAGATCAGTGTTTTTTTAACCTGTACCCTTGTAAAATATTTTATGATAGTTCTGATAGATTTGGAATTGCTTAAAAAGGTTTTATCTTTTAGGTTCTGTGTTAATCTGTGCTATGATGAACTAGAACCGATTTTTCCCTCTCCCAAACTGAGGCAAATCACTCTGAATAATACAAAGTATCACTGTATCACTGTCATCCCCTTGCTCATCCATTTGCTCGAGCTAGCGGGCACCAGCAACGTCTCCATTCATCCCAGCCCTGAGATTTTAGCAGACTCTCCTTACTCATCTTTCCCAACAATTGGAGGCTTTTTCAGGGTCAGGGGAATGAGGCCTGTTATTGTTACTGTATTTGGCATATCGAATACACCTCAGGGAGCTTGCCAGGCTCTTCCGTGCTGGCAGGGTACTCTCAGTAGCTTGCTGGGCTCTCTGAGAGGAACAGAGAATGTATATCAGAGAATACAAGCAAATCATGATATTTTTTAATTGGCCTGTGTGGATAGGAAACATTTCTAGTCTTCAGTTTAGAATGTTTCTTTCTGCAATTCTTTTGGATGACTCTTCTCTTACCTCAGTTAATTAATTTTCTTACATATGTATGCTGATCAGTACTCAGAGAAGTGCTCACGAGGGGTTTTTGATTCTTCCAGATATCTATTTTCCTCTATCACTTATTTCATTCTTTAAAATAATTTTTTTATTAGTGAATCACCATGAGGTATAGTTACAGACTTACAAACTTTCGTGCTTGTGTTTCAGTCATACAATGGTCGAGTACCCATCCCTCCACCAGTGCCCATTTTCCACCACAAATGGTCTCAGTATCCCTCCCACCACCCCCACCCTGTCCCCTCAACCCCACTTCGTCTCTGTGGCAGGGCATTCCCTTATTCCCTTTAGCTCTCTCTCTATCTCTTTCTCTCTCCCTCTCTCTCTCTTTCTCTCTCTCTCCCGTTTTGGGTTCTGTGGTTTGCATCTTATTTCACTCTTAACCTCTAACTCTTCTGTTCTGTAGAGTGACTAATAACCATGGTACCTTGCAACTTTACTTATTCTAAAAAAGCTACAGATGCATTATTTTTGGGAGGAACAGGGAGGTTTGGGCCAAACCAGGATTACTGCTGATGATGTTAAGAGTTTTAGTAGAGTGCTTAAAGAAGGTCATTTGAATTTTGATAAGGGTTAAATAGAATATGTTCAGGTAGAAAGGTTCATTTGACAATGTTAATTACTCTAACCCATGAAATATTTTTCGTTTCCTGTGTCATCTATTTCTTTCAGTAGTGACGTTTTCAATTCTAACAAGTTTTTCACATCTTTTGTTAATTTCTATGTATTTGATATTTTGGCTCCTAATTTATTTTATTTATTTATTTCTGTCCCTCTTAGAGAGCCCGGGAAGCTATTGAGACTATTCCAACCGTATGGCAGAGCCTGGAAAGCTACCCTTGGCATATTCGATATGACAAAAACAGTAACAACAAATCTCACAATGGAGACATTACTGGTGCCCGCTGGAGCAAATCGATGAACAACGGGACGACAGTGCTACAGTGCTACATCTCATGTACTATCATTTAATTTAATTTTTTTGCTACTACGGACTAGAGGGATGTCATAGCGGGTAGGGCTTTTGCCTTGCGCATGGTTGACCTGGGTTCGATTCCTCTGTCCCTTTTGGAGAACCTGCCAAACTACTGAGAGTATCCTGCCAGCATGGCAGCGCCTGGCAAGTTACCGGTGGTGTATTCAATATGCCCAAAACAGTAACAAGTCTCACAATGGAGACGTTACTGGTGCCCACTCGAGCAAATCGATGAATAATGAGATGACAGTGCTACAGTGCTACTACTATAGAATTTTTGCATTTTACCTATGTAAAAAAGGAAATAAAAACCCTTAGTACAATATATTAAATGTTTACTATTATTTACATTAAGTAAATTCTCAACTCTGGAATTGAAATTATATTGTACTTAATTTTATTTCATATTTGGATCTCCGAATGATAGCACAGCAGTAGGGCGTTCGCCTTTCACGTGGCCGACCTGTGTTCGATTCCTCCGCCCCTCTTGGAGAGCCCGGCAAGCTACCGAGAGTATCGCGCCCCAACGGTAGAGCCTGGCAAGCTACCCATGGCGTATTGGATATGCCAAGAACAGTAAAAAGTCTCACGATGAGAAACATTACTGGTGCCCGCTGGAACAAATGAGCAAGGGGATGACAGTGACAGTGACAGTGATTTGGATCTCATTTTAATAATAATCATGCCTCACCTGTTTTTTTGGGGGGGTCACACCTGGCGATGCATAGGGGTCACTCCAGGCTCTGCACTCAGGAACCACCCCTGGCGGTGCTCAGGGAACCATATGGGATGCTGGGAATCGAACCCAGGTCACCCGAGTGCAAGACAAAAGCCCTACCCGCTGTGCTATCCTCCAGCCCTGAATTAAGGTTGTTCGTTTTTTTTGGTTTGTTTGTTTATTCTCACCTGTCTTTTTTTTTTTAATGGCCTGAGTTTTATTTATTTATTTATTTTTTGCTTTTTGAGTCACAGCTGGCAATGCACAGGGCTTTTCCTCCTGGCTCTGCATTCAGGAATTGTTCTTGGCGGTGCTCAGGGGACCATATGGGATGCTGGGAATTGAACT
The DNA here is from genome assembly GCF_027595985.1 of Sorex araneus. Taxonomy (NCBI): domain Eukaryota; kingdom Metazoa; phylum Chordata; class Mammalia; order Eulipotyphla; family Soricidae; genus Sorex; species Sorex araneus. Next base: position 220,440,113 of record NC_073303.1, read on the forward strand.
CCAGTTGGCCGTATGCAAGGCAAACGCCCTGCCCTACTCGCTGTGCTATCGCTTCAGCCCATCAGCTTTCTTTAATAAGACCTTTAAAGAAATTCTGTGCTACCTCAGATGGAGCGGGCATGCCCTCTCTGTCCACTGCAGATGAAACCCTAGCGGTCACAAGCTTCCAGAAGCAAAACCCAGGTATGCAAGTTCAGGGCCTAAGACTCCAGGCAACATTGGGGCAGTGGACATCCCTTCCTGTTTCCCCGCCCATGTGAGATCCTGGCTGTCATATCCAGGGTGCCATCTCAGTGTATCCATGGCCTTGTTCTAGACACACAACTGTGAATCCAGGAAGATAGCAGCTCGCTAGAGATCTCTCCGGACCCCTTACGGAGCCAATTCCACTGGGGCACCACAGATGGAGCAAGTGTGTCCTCTCTGCCCACTGCAGATGAAACCCATGAGCTTCCAGAAACAAAACCCAGGTACGCAGGTTCGGGGACTAAGACTCCAGGCTCACATGGTGGCAGTGGAGACTGGCTGCCTCTTCCCATCTTTCTCCTGTTCGCTTTGGGTCCTGGCTGTCATGCTCACGATCTGTGCGACTCAGGGCATCAAAGGTCATGATCCAGAGACTCCCAAATGAATCTCAAAATGGATTAACTCCCTACAGAGATGTCTCTGGACCCCAACCATTTACAAATTTAGAATTCCAGAAGCGCACAGCTGCTTTTGCAGCTGCACAACCTCTTATGATATTCATAGTAAGCAACAGAAAAGAAATTACCTAGCATCTGCCCCTTTGCAGTCAGGCTTGCACGATGTTGGAAAAATTAGAAATAATGGTGGCGGGAAGGTGTAATAGTGGTGGGATTGGCGTTGAAATATTGAATGTAATCAATTAATGTGAATAACCTTCTGAAAATAAAATAATAAAAGAAATTCTGTGCTAATATATTTTTGAGTTTACATGAAATAGATAAGGCCTATATATGTAAATTACCTCCTACATTTTATATAAACACCTATAACATGATTTGCAAAGTTGTTCATGATGATTTGTTATAGACATTCAGTATTTCAACACCAACCTCACCACCATTATCACCTTCCCTTCACTATTGTCTTTAATTTTCCCATCTACACCTAAAGCCTGCCCTCATAGCAGGCCCAGATAATCTATTTTATATTGTTTATTTTCAAAAAAATTGCTAAAAATGATCAAAGAATATTTCCTTAAAAGAAAAATTAGTGTAAATTGTTATATCTCATCATGGGACATTAAGTCCTTGTTTGAGGGACTACTAAAATGTTGTTGCAGATTAAGCATTCTGTGTTACTTTTGGGTTAGTTGAGATTGGTTGCCTTCTATGTTACAACCCATCCAATCTACGGTGCTGCTCCTGGATTATCAGTGTTGTAGAGTTTGGAGATGTTGCTCCAGGAAGTCCAGAATTTTTAACTGGGTGGTACAGCTGGAGTTAAATTTTTAACTGGGTGGTAGCCTTGGGGTGTGGATGTGACTGCCAGACCTTCCAGAAGTACAGGGAAGAGGGGGGAAGTAGCCCATACGGACTCTGATAAAGCCTGGAGATTTCAGTTGAACACCATTTATTTTATTTTATTTTATTTTATTTTATTTTATTTTATTTTATTTTATTTTGTTTTTGCTTTTCGGGTCACACCCAGTGATGCACAGGGGTTACTCTTGGCTGTGCACTCAGGAATTACCCCTGGCGGTACTTGGGGGGTCATATGGGATGCTGGGAATCGAACCCAGGTCGGCTACTTGCAAGACAAACGCCCTACCCAATGTACTATCACTGCAGCCCCTGAACACCATCTTAAATGGGGCTGTCTATCTTAATTATTTCTCTTCTTCATTATTAGCAATATAAATGCAACCAATTTTTATGTGTTGAGCTTGTATTCTGCTACTATACTCTACTGATTTATTGTTTCTAAGAGTTTTTGAATGAATGATTCAAGGTTTTACATGTATAGTATTATATATGCAAGTAGTGATAATTAAAACTCTTCCAATTTGGGTACCTTTGATTTCTTTCCTTGATTTTATTTCTTTGTCAAAAACTTCAATAAGTATACCAAATAATAATAGTGAAGAACATGCACTTTTCTTCTATGTGCCTGACCTCAGAGAAAAGGCTTTCAGTTTTTAACTATTGAATATCGTCATGATTGTATAGTGATTAGTACTCTGCTATGTCAATATGTTTGATGTGATTTTGTTATATATGGATTTCACTATCTCGAGGTATCTCCCTTCTATTCCTATTTGTTGATTTTTTTTGTATGAATGGATGTTAAATCTTGTCAAAAGCTTTCTCTGCATCTATTAATATAACCATATGATTTTAATCTTTTTGTTGATATAGTATATACTCAGATAAGTGAAATATCATTTAGAGCCCAAAGATAACCCCTTACATATACAGTTCATTTATAAAAAAGAAGTAATTAACATAAATTGGAGGAAGAAACAAATGATGCTGGGAAACTGATTATCAAAGTGCCAGAGAATAAAATCAGACTACTATAATATCAGACACAAAAGTTAATTTCAGAAATGGATTAAATATTTGTCTGACCTGATTCCACAAAATACCTTGAAGAAAACATAGGCAAAAACATCCTAGTGATTGGAAGAGAATGTTTACATGTGATAGATCAAAAAAGAAAAAAGCTTACATCCAACATTTATAGGCTAATGCAAAAATCAATAACTGCAACAAAAAAACAACTTCATCAACAAGCTATGGGAGCACAGCTAAGTGAACACTATGTTAAAGAAGACATAAGAATAATCAATAAACCATGAGAAAATGTCCATCTTCCTGATTATCATGGAATTCAAATCAAAACAATCGTGAGTCATCAACCAGAAAAAAATGTCCTATGTGGAAAAAAACCCAGAGAGAGAGTGATGGAGGGTCTTGGCATTTTGCAATGGGGATGTGCATTAACTTTGTACATCAGTAACATAAGTGTCAATACTATTATAGTATATTAACTAAACAATAAACAGACAAACAAAACAAAGATGACAGAAAAAATAGTGCTGGGCAGGGACATGGTAATAAAGGTATCCTTATTTGCTGTTTGTAGGAATGTAAACTGCTTCAGCCTCTTTGAAAATAGACATGGAGATTCCTCAAAATATTAAAAATAGATGAACTATAGGATTCAGCAAATCCACTCCTATGTATCCCCAAAACACAAAACCCTTTTTTTTTTTGATAAAAATATGTACATTGTAGTGCTGTTAACAGTTGCAATGATCTGGAAGCAACCCAGTCCTCAACAGACATAAGTAGTTAATAAGATATGGTATATGTACATATATAATACACACATATAGATATGCATAGATATACATACCAATATGTAAATATATACACAATGCATTACTAACCAGCTATAAGAAAAGAGGAAATTTTGCTCTTACTATGACATAGATGAAATTGGAGACGATCATCTAAGTCAAATAAGTCAGAAGGAGAATGATAAATACTGGAGCACTGGAATGATAAATATGACAAAATAGAATGATAAATAATTATAAATGATCAGTTATTACTCATATGTGAACATGAGAAATAAAGCAATGGGATAGACAAGATCTTGTGAAAAGACTTCAGAGTATAGTCTTAGACTAGATTACAGAACTGAGGTTAGCAACAGTGTGAACAAGGACCTGAATGTGTGCAGTGGATTTCGATGGGGTGAAATTGGTACTCTGTGGTAGTTGTGTTGTGATAGCATCATAATCCTAAAATATATTAATGTTTAGTCATTTTAAAAAGTTATCTTAATAAAAGTTAATAATAATAAAAAGTGATCCAAAAAAGTTGCATATTTGTGAATTTTCACAGCACTATATAGTCCTTGAGTGTTGTATATACTTTGAAAATGCTGATTGAATATATACACATATACATAGATAAACCTGTAGACACATATATGTATGCATATGTATACACACACACATATATATCACTGTTGCACTGTCGTCCCATTGTTTATCAATTTGCTCGAGCGGGCACCAGTAACGTCTCCATTGTGAGACTTGTTACTGTTTTTGGCGTATGAATATGCCACAGGTAGCTTGCCAGGCTCTACCGTGTGGGCTGGATACTCTTGGTAGCTCGGTAGCTTGCCATGATCTCCGAGAGGGACGGAGGAATCGAACCCAGGTCGGCCGCATGCAAGGCAAACACCCTACCCACTGTGCTATCACACACACACACATATATGTGCATATATGTGTGTGTGTATATATATATATATATATCTTTTGGATGTAACACTCAAGAAGTGCTTAGGAATTTGGGGGCCGCCCTGGTGATTCTCAGCTAACTAGCTGGCAGCTAAAGGTATAGGGCAGAGGTTGCAGTGCTGCTGCTCACATCTTTTGCTCTTAGGATTACTTGGACCATCCTGGTGAGGCTTGGGAGCTTTCAGGGTCATATATGGAGGTCCGTAGGGGTTTCCAAGACTGTACTTGGAGATGCTCTGGTGACTGTCAAAGATCAAACCAGTGTTGACTGTATACAAGGCATGAGCACTAACTATCTTTCTAACCCAAGTGCCATATATTTGCTTATTGTTTTTAAACTTGAAAATTAGGTATATATTTTAATATTTATATATGTATACTCACTATTTTTATTAATAGTCAAAATTTTTTTTGATGACATACAAGTGTAAATATGAAGTACTTATACTTATTTTCTGAGAAAACATTCCATAAAATTAACACTGACTGTATATTGTGAAAAGAATATTTATTAGAACTCCCCTGCCAACTCCTGCTCAATCTGTGATTCTTTTTTCACAGTCAATACATGAGTCTAATTTCCTTTAATATAGTGTTGGGCTGGAGCGATAGCACAGCAGTAAGGAGTTCTCCTTGCACTCTGCCAACCTGTGTTCGATTCCTCCGCCCTTCTTGGAGAACCCGGCAAGCTACTGAGAGTATCGCGCCTGCAAGGCAGAGCCTGGCAAGCTACCCGTGGTGTATTTGATATGCCAAAAACAATAACAATAAGTCTCACAATGAAACATTACTGGTGCCCGCTTAAGCAACTCGATGAGCAACGGAATGACTGTGACTGTGACTTTGAATATAGTGCTTAACATTTCAATATACTTAAACACAATCCTTTGAAAAGGATTGTATTTCTCTTTAACTTTATGGATCTTGATAATAAGTTTTTATCATTTGTCTAAAAGTTACTCTTTATGAATAACTTGTACATATCTTGTGTACATCTTATACATAAGAGTATTTCTATTTTCTGCTCTATTATGTTCTCTTAAATTAATTGGATAATGTCTTTCTTTCTTTCTTTCTTTCTTTCTTTCTTTCTTTCTTTCTTTCTTTCTTTCTTTCTTTCTTTCTTTCTTTCTTTCTTTCTTTCTTTCTTTCTTCCTTTTTCTCTCTCCCTCTTTCTTTCTTTCTTTCTTTCTTTCTTTCTTTCTTTCTTTCTTTCTTTCTTTCTTTCTTTCTTTCTTTCTTTCTTTCTTTCTTTCTTTCTTTCTTTTCTTTCTTTCTTTCTTTCCTTTCTTTCTCTTTGGATCACACCTGGTGATGCACAGGGGTTACTCCTGGCTCTGCACTCAGGAATTACTCCTGGCAGTGCTCAGGGGACCATATGGAATGCTGAGAATCGAACCTGGGTTGGCTGCTTGCAAGGCAAATGCCCTACCTGCTCTGCTATCGCTCCAGCCCCAATATTTTTTTCTTATATATTAGCTTATCTAAACAATGTCTTACTAACTTAATGAACAATAAATATCTTTTTTATTTGACTTCTTACCTTTCGCTCTGAATTCATCTGTCTATTGTCATCAAATTTCACCTTACAAGTGATATGTCCACTGAAGTCAAAAGTAAAAATTAACTGTCTCAATTATTTATTTATTTAATATATATATATTTTAATGAATCACTGTGAGATACAGATACAGACTTAAAAACTTTTGTGATTACTTTTCAGTCATACAATGATCAAGTACCCATCCTCCACCCGTTCCATTTCTCCATCAATTTTTCTTGTAGGATTCATTTATTGCTCTGTAGCAGCATTTACTGTTTGATTATATCTAATGTTTTTTGTATACCATGATACTAGATTGATGGGCCCTAGAAACTTTGAATCCTGTTTTTAATATTTCTAAGTGTCCAGCATATCATTTTAACCATAGTAGATACAATGAATGTAGCTACTATATGTAAATAAAATGGATTAAAATATTGAAACATTTTATTAACATAAACTATGGTTTTTATAACTTTGTAATTTTCTTAACTGTGTTCTTAAAAGCTTGTTTTAGCTGTTTATTTCTTAGTGTATAAATAAATGGGTTCAACAAAGGGCTAACTGAAGTCATGAGCAGAGATATTTCCTTATCAAAGTTACCTGCATTTTTGGGTGATGGGTTAAGGTATAAAAAGATGCAGCTTCCATAAGAGAGGGAGATGACAATCATGTGAGAGGAACAAGTGGAAAATGCCTTTTTCCTTTGCTGAGCAGAAGGAATCTTCAGGATTGTTTTGATAATGTATGTGTAAGAAAGTATCACCAGTCCCAGAGTTACCACCAGAGTCAAAACCGCCAAGATATTGACTATCAGCTCTAAGAGGCTTGTGTCTGAGCAGGCAACCTTAATGAAGGGTCTAAAGTCACAGTAATATTGATTCAGCACATTGGAGCCACAGAAATCGATTTGCATCACCAGGACAAATGGGGGCAAGATAGATAAGAGTCCCCCCAGCCAGGAGCAGAAAACAAGTTGTAAGCAGACTCTGTGGTTCATGATATTCAGGTAATGGAGGGGTTTGCAGATGGCAACGTAACGGTCATAGGACATAGAAGCCAGGAGGTAAAACTCTGTTCCCCCAAGTAATATAGCAAAAAAATACTGGGTCAAGCAATCAGCAAAGCTGATGACTTTAATCCCTGTTATCAAACTCGTTAGAAGTCTAGGAATAAAAATGGATGTGAACGAAATTTCTAAGAAGGAGAAATTTCTGAGGAAGAAGTACATGGGAGTCTTGAGATGGGGGTCTATCAGAGTGAGTACGATGATGGTCAGATTACCTAGAGCACTTAGCAGATAGGCCAGGAACAGAAAGATGAAGACCATTACCTGAAGTTCAGGTTGATCTGTGAGGCCCTGCAAGATAAACTCGGTCAATGTGGTTTTGTTTTTCATTGTTGAGTGTCAGTAGATCTGAAAGAAAAGGGGAAGTTCAGTGATGAAACCTGAAAGGAATTTCCAAATAGGAGAAACTAAGTTAGTTGCAGCTAAGAGAATCAAATCACCTTTCGTGCAATTGTCTCAACTAGTGTCTAGTTGGCACCATGGTGACATTACTGGTGCCCGCTCGAGCAAATCGATGAACAACAGGATGACAGTGCGACAGTGTGACAGTGTCTAGTTGGGTTGGCTTGCTCTTTGAAAGCCTCCTATCTCCCATGAAAATGACCTTATTCATAAAACTCTTGCAATTTTATCTCAAGTTGACTGCATTCTTAGCTAAAGTGCATCATGAAACAATGGTTCTATTTATTCCTGCAATTTCTTATAAAATATTTGTAAATTTACTACATCAAAATCTTTTTAACTTCAATTATCTCTTTCACTTATTTGGGGAATGCTTCTTTTTTGTTTGTGTTTTTCTCTTCTTTCAGCATTCCCCTTCATATAAGTTCTCATGCTTCACTATGTCTGTAACTGACTCTCATGCTTCACTGTGTCTGTAACTGACTCTCATGCTTCACTGTGTCTGTAACTGACTCTCATACTTCACTGTGTCTGTAACTGACTTCTTCACAGTCTAGGTCCCTGTTTTCCTCTTTAAACAACCTATGGAAATGTTCCTAACAGACATAATGCTACCATCCAAATGCAAAGTTTATTGTTTTGTTACACCCTCATTCTTTCCAGATAAATATCTATATTGATTTTAACATTCTGAAAGTGCTACTAAAAGATTTTGCGATTTTATATTGCAGACCTTTCCCCATAAAAATGTCTCAACCATCACTAATATTAATAAGCAGTAAGTCTTGAGCTTCTCTATCATACACAGTATCTTTTGGACATTGTTTTGACATATTACTTGGGAGACATATTGGAGCTACAAGACACATTTCTAGAAGGTTTTGCTTAGATGTGAGATTTCCTGAATAGTATTTAGGTAGGCTATCACATCAAACTTTTGTATTTTCACTATTATTAGAACATTGAGAACAGGAAATGGCTAGCATATTGACTATAGTTGTCTTTTGGGGGAGGCCAACTATTGGTTCGTAGGGAATAAAAAATTTATTTATTTATTTATTTATAATACACACATGCACACATATATATGTATATACACATATATCTATGTTAGGCATATAAGACACATTTAGCCCTATCTGAACAAGAAGATTCCTGTAACAAAGTCCTATTAAAGAATGAATCCTCTAGTGAACATGCAAAGCTTTTTGTAAGACCTGCAATCCGAGGATCCATGACTGAGATAGTTTGATAAAAAAGCTTTCACTTTTGATCAGATAAAGTGTTCTGGGAACACTTAGGGTAGGCTGATCTACAATATGTTAGGTGTATTAAATGCATTTCTGACAGAAAATTTTCATTCTAGGATGGGTTTGTGGGGGGTATCGCCCTATTAAAAGTTGAGGAAATTATGTACTCTCAAGTGTCATTTATGATCTTCCCATCAAAGCTATATGAGAATTTTGAGAGTTTTCTCAGTGCCTGTCACTTTCTGGTCATACTCACGTGTGCTTGTTACCAGCAGCATTACATTTTTCTTCCAGAACTTCATAAAGATACAGTTTCAGTTTTTATGTCCACATAGTCATATCAAGGACTTTGGAAACAAGGGAAAATAATAAAATTCCTCATAATCTTGTGTTGTTTATTCACTTGATTCTAAAAGATGAATCAGAGGTGAGAGGTAATATGCACATATGCAAACAGGTAGATAGTATAAAGCCAAATATTTTTCTACGTATTATTAGATCACAGTTTGCCATGCCTATTTTGGGGGAGGAAGACCCAATCTTAAGAGGCTCAACCAAATTGAATACTTTTTTAAAAAATCCAAATAATTCAAGTAATAATTAAATCTTAGTTCCTGAGCAATAGAATTCTTCTTACTTTAGGAGCTAAAAGGCAAACAAAAAAATTTAGAAAGTAGCAGTGTAGAATAAAGAGAAGACTTCTTAATCTGAGAAACTATTTTTTTTGTCTACGGTTAGTTATATTGTAGGGCTAAGAAGCTAGGATTCTTATTTGCAGATATAGTAATAACAAAGGTGACCTGTGGCTCAGATTTCATTTACTTCTTTGAAAGAAAGCACGTGGGAATCAACTTCCAGAACAGGTAACGATGCCCTGTGGACTTAAGTTCACAAGGTACTAATGAATATTAATATCAGTTGTTAACAATTGGGCAAGTTGTGAAACATGTCAGAAGTTCCAGGAAAACTTAAAATTGCAATAATAAAATCAGCTGCAGCCCAGGAGATTGAGAATGTGGGGCAAGATCTCTGAAGATCTTAGAGGTTGATCATCAATGAAATCAATAATTGGAACACTTTTAGGATCAGTGAGGAGCTAAAATATATTCCATATATTATTTTCCTAAGTCAGTATAATTCAGAATTTAATTTATATGAATGGAAAACCCAAGTAATATGTACAAATTAATCAGAAATAAAACTACTTCTTAAGTAATGATTAATACATTTACCACCAATTCCCAAATATAAAGTACATTATTTCATTTTTAGTTAATTTTTTTTGTTGTTCATTAATTGATATCATAAAGTTAAGTAAAAATACTAGACTCAAAAACAGATAAAAGATGTGCTTTAAAACTTTGAAGAGAGGTTTGAGGTCTCAAAAATCACAAAAGATAAATTAATAGCAATTCTACCTATAAAAATGTTAACAGCAAGATTGGGACAATCAATATGAATTATTAACACAAATAAAATGCTTTGTATTTTTTAAATGCAGAAATCAAGCCTAACATGTAAAATATTACTTAAACTCCACAGAAATCTTTGAATATGATAACATTTAATTTAATTTTACAAATAAGAAAATGATAGACCATATTGCATATATTTATTAGTTTGTCACTTAAGTATATAGATTCTTATGCTTTTGAATCTTATAAAAATGAGATTATCTTGCGTGAATTCTTTCCTGTCATAGTTCTTTCATTATGTTTGAAATCATCTATTCTGTTGCTCATAGTTATGACATTCATTTTCAGTGTATAATTCTTATTTATTATAATGCTGTAGGGCTGGAGCAATAGCACAGCGGGTAGAGTGTTTGCCTTGCACGTGGCCAACCCGGATTTGATTCCTCCCTCCCTCTCAGAGAGCCCGGCAAGCTACTGAGAGTATCCTGTCCACACAGCAGAGCCTGGCAAGCTACCCATGGCGTATTTGATATGCCAAAAAGGGTAACAACAAGTCTCACAATGGAGACATTACTGGTACCCGCTCGAGCAAATCCATGAACAACGGAACAACAGTGCTACAGTGGTACAACACTGTAATTTACACAGTTGTTCATAATACAATTGTTTAGGTATTTTACATTAAATTTTTCCAACACCAATCCCAACATCAGTGTAACCTTCCCTCCATTTCCCACCCACTCCCAAGCCTGTTCCCTTACAAAGCACAAACAAATTTACTTCATATTGTTTGTTACAACAAAATGGCAAATGGCAAAAAAAGATAAATAAGAGTCAATTTGTGGTAACTGTTGAATCTCACAATGGTTGTTCCTAAAGTCATTGTTTCAGGATTTACTGAGTTTGTTGGCTGTCGTTGATGCTTCTGTATTTTCGCTCATTGAGTTTGATGGTCTTCTATAGAACTTTCCAATCAAATTTGCTATGCTTCTACTGAGCTGTTAGTACTGTGAAATATGGCAAAAGGTAACACACTGCTACACACGTGGCCACATGTTCTAGGAGCTGTGGAGCTGATATGTGATCTGGTGGCTTGGTGGCTGGATAAGGCTCAGTTGTGGAGCTGGGCCATTTCTATGCTGGTGGATGCCACAGATAGAGGTGGCTACTGGGCCTTCTGGCAGAGGATGTAATCTGTCTGCCCTTACTCCACAAAGGCCCCGGAGTTCTCAGACCAGAGACTGTCCACCTGGGATGGTTCAGCAGCTTGGATCTTTTGCGCCCCCTTCATTGTTTTATTGTAAGAATATTTAAATTTACTCAACACATAGGATTTTGCTTCATTTTGGGAAATTACAGAATGTACAACTATATTAACATGCCTGAAATTTTTTAGGAGTGTGATTTTCTGGATTATTGAACATTTTTATGTAATGTCTACATTACTAGGTACTTCAGTTTATCATTACTAATCCTTATGAGTTTTAAGTAGAATTCAAGTGATTCTAATGTGTTTTTATTGATGATTAATGTATGTAAAGAACTTTCTAAATTATCTAATATGAAGTATATTATAATAATGACCATTTGTACTTTTTAAAATTCCTATTCTTGTCTCTTGCTTTATTTTTTTAACTAGTATTTTTCCTGCTGACCAGTAGTTTATTATACATTATTATATAAATAAGTTTGGTTTATATATGTTACAAATATTTTCTACTGGTAGTGTTCTTTTGTTTGCTTGTTAATTTGTTTTTATTGAGATAATGCTGCTTAACATAAATTTAAGCCTTCTTAAAAAAATTTAATTTTTATAAAGTTGTTCACAATATCTGATTGCATTTAATAGTCGAACACCAATCCCACCACCATTACACCTTCCCACCACCATATTTTCATCCTGAAGCCCAAACCCTGCCCCCAAAGCTGAACTGAAGTAATTTGTTTTGTATTCTTTGTATCTGCTAAAAATGAGACAAAAAAGGTTTCTTAGAGGAAAGTTATATGAGGATTGTTATATTTAATCCAGGAGCCATTAAGTCCTTCTATAAGAGATTAGTGACACATTATTGAAGGTTGAGACTTGTGTGCGTATATATATATATATATATATATAATGTATATATATGTATAAATATATTTCTCCCTAAGATTGATTGCCTTCTACTTTAAACCACATCAAATGTGGTGGGCTACTCTTGGTATACTAGTGATGTAAAGTATAAGATGTCCAGGAATAGATTCACTCCTGGGTGAGGCTCATCTGAGCATGTGGAGAATGGCTGTTGAGTTCCGGAGGAGGTTGAGTTCTGGATGTTTTCAGCTGCCGGGGCTGGCTCCACTGGGACAGGGAAGCCCCCTCATCCACCTCCCACTGGGTTGCCCTGAATGAAACAGCCTGGCATGGAGTCTGGGAGTAGGTCTAAGGCGTATCATTCTGTGCTCTCTTCCGAAAGATTTATACTTAGTCTCTGGATGATGACCATTAATGAGATCATATGGTGCCCGTGGCAGCTTGTGAGTGTGACTGCCAAAAATGTAAATATTTTGATATTTTGGGACTTAAAAAATTTTGCCCATACTAAGAGCTCCTGGGGTAAGTGCTCAGACCTCCTATATGCTAAGCATATGTCTAGTCCTTTGAACTATTTTTCTGGATGATGTTTATTTGTTTTATGGGTAGTGTTATCATGCCATGCCCACTGTTGAAGCCAATATCCTCCAGTGTATTCCACTGGATCCTTGTATATTTTATTGGATCCCGTATATTCTATTGGATCCAGTATATTCAAATGCAAATTACCCAAGTGTCCAACAGCAGACAAGCAATACAGAAGAGGTGTCATGTGTACAACTAAATATACTCAATATAAGCAAATATGAACTCTTACTTTTCCTACAATGTGGATAGAACAAGAGAGTGTTTGTCTAAGTGAACATAGGCAGAAGTAAAAGACCAGAACAAGATGATCCTATTCACCCGTGGTCTATAAGGAGCAAAAATAGCTCAGTGCCTAATGAAAACAAACCTTAGACAATGATTTTACAAAGGAGACTACCAAGATAGAGAGAGTGAGCTGAAAAGGCCTGATGTATTGTGCTGAAACAATGTTGGTGCTTTGATGATAGATTTAGTATGGTAACATTGTGCCCTTAAGTGCACACATTGAAAATCAAAATTACAAGCATATAAATTCTTACACACTCAATAGAGATAAATTAAAATACTACTTTTGCCTTTCAAGTTATATATATTTATAATACATCTGACATTGGTATATTTTGTGATTTAGATAGAATTTCACTTTTCCCTACCTACACACCAAATATTTCCAACGCCATTGTTGACAGAACTGCCCTTTTCCCATTCAGTGATAAGGACCCAAGTGCATATACACAATCAGCTTCTAAGTTTAATTATGTTCCATTAATCTATGTGCTTGCATAGTCCTGTACCAATACTCTATTGTATTAATTAGCATAGTTTAAAAATAATTATTGATCTCTGGCACAGTGATGCCCTCATTTTCTAATCCCTTTAGAGTATCACTATTTCTGCTTCCTTGCAACTCATCAGTTTTACCAACTTTTGCAAATAATATATTGAATTTTTATTAATATATGTTGAATCTATACTAAATTTTTTAAAATTAATATATGTAAGAAATTGAGTTAATAAAGCTCATAAATATGTTGTACTTCTTTATATATACATATATGTGCTTCCCAAAGTGGGCAATTCCTCGCTCCCTGGGGGTACTGGGACAATAAGGGGTGGCAATAGCCTGGTCCTGTTGGGAGGCAATTTGATTAAAGGTGGATTTCTAGGCAGGGAGGCACAAAATAATTAATTATTTTCTGAAAAGGGGACAGTAGGCCAAATAAGTGTAGGAACATCTGATGACTTAAATACCTACAAGCAAAATGCTACATTTGTGTCAAAATGTCTTGCAGTTTTATAAACTACTTGATTTTTTAAACTAGCATTTCTCTTGCTTTCATGTTTTACCAGTTTGCTTTTGGCATATAGAAGCACAACTGATTTTTGTATGTAGGTATATATACAAAAACTGAACTTTAAAACTAATGTCCTAATGTTGGATTTAAAAATATTTATCTCTTAATGGGCTGGAGCGATAGCACAGTGGGTAGGGCGTTTGCCTTGCACAACCCGGGTTCAATTCCTCTGTCCCTCTCAGAGAGCCTAGCAAGCTACTGAGAGTATCCCGCCTGCACAGCAGAGCCTGGCAAGCTACCCGTGGCGTATTCGACATGCCAAAAAGAGTAACAACAAGTCTCACAATGGAAATGTTACTGGTTTTTGCTCAAGCAAATCAATCACAATGGATGACAGTGATACAGTGATACAGTGATATCTCTTAATATTGGGGGTACACCTTGTGGTGCTAGAGGCGATTCATGCCTTCCTGCTTTGGGGTCACTACCAGCTGTTCTGAGAGATCCATGCGGTTCCAGGGATTAAACAGAGATACCTGCATGGAAAGCATGTTGAACTATTTCTCACGCCCATCCCTATTATAATTTTATCCTGAGTGTGCACATGAAATATTATAGAGCAGACACAGGTTTTTTGCTAAGTTATCTTTCAGTAAATAGTAAGTATATTGGACCATCTTCTTCTGTCCCTACTGGGATGATGTGATAAAACCTCCAGGTCAGACTTTCTATGTGAGGTTACTCTATAGGAAAGGGGTATGGAAAAACTACTCTTTGCTTATGAAGGAAAAAGAGGCAACTGCTCTTGCTACCCCAGAAGAGATCTTGTTGCTTGAGTCAGAGTCTTCAAAGGAGAGAGCCATTTGTTTGCTTTAGTTTGATAAGTGAGAGATGTCATCAAGTTCCTGAGCCTTATTCTTTTTGAAATGTAAATGCTTAGGGAGGAAGCCCTAGTATTCCTGGTACCTTGGGGTTTAATCTGGATTAGCCTAGTCTATGGCTGTAACCGTTTGATTCATGAGGAAGATAAGAGAAATTTTATTTTCTATTTTGGATTAGCACTGCAGCTACCGAGAGTATCCTGCCTGCACAGCAGAGCCTGGCAAGCTACCCAAGGCATATTCCATATGCCAAAAACAGTAACAATAGGTCTCATTCCCCTGACCCTGAAAGAGCCTCCAAACATTGGGAAAGGCGAGTAAAGAGAGGCTGCTAAGATCTCAGGGGTAAGTGTAATAGAAATATTACTGGTGCCCGCTCAAGTAAATCAACGAAAAATGGGATGACAGTGATACAGTGATACAGTGATTACATATATAGCTATTATTTCTTATCTAAGCTTCCTTGAGAAGCATAAAAAAATTTGTATTTTTGGTATATATATTATATCTAAAATTTTGTTATATAATTTTTATATTTCACAAAAGTTGATACAATGGTATAGAGTACCCAGATATTCTGTACTCAGTTTTCCTATCATTTATTATATATTTTAATGGGTCCAAGGGTTTATTAAATGTTTAATACTGCCAATTCTAATATTCTATCTTTATATTGCACAAATGTGTGAAGTAATCTTTATTTGTTCTATTTATTTCTCTTAATCTGATACTCTCCAGTTCCTTCTATTTTGCAAGAAAATTGCAAGATTTTATTTTTTATAGTTGTGCAGTATTTTATTGTGTGTATATCACAACTTTTATTATTATTTCATTTAATCATGGTTCAAAAAGTTTTATAACAATGTTAATACTTCTGGTTTTGAATTATGTATACCACAAACTGTTTAGCCATTCACCTGTTATTGTACATCCTGGTTGTTTTCATATTCTGGCTGTTGTACTAAGCAAAGCAATGAGCATAGGTTTGTATATATCAATTTTTTGTGTTTTTTTTGTTTTTGCTTTTAATTTAGGGGTCACACCCAGTAATGCTCAGGGTTACTCCTGGTTCTGTGCTCAGAAATTATTCTTGGTGGTGCTCAAGGAGCCACATGGGTTTCCTGGGATTGAGCCAAATTGGTCATATGCAAACCAATTACCATACCTGCTGTATTATCACTCTGGCCCTATGTATCATTTCAAGTTAATAGTTTTGGAATTGGGGATATGTCGGGTTGGACTGAGCTATCAGGGCAAGCCCATGTAGACTGTACCATACAACGGGCAGTAACAGAGGGACCCATGAAAATGGGCAAGATTTCTCATGTGTCCTGACAAGTGCTTGTTGCCGAAGAAAAGTTTTGGTTTTGCTTTTGTATTTTCTTTCCGGAGGCCAAAATTTCTGGCCTGCAGACATAAGGAAGCAATGCATGTTTTGCTGCCTCAGTTCTTTCTGTAACTTCTTTTGAAGAAGTCACTGTATTGCGCCCTTTAGAGGTTCCATAATCAATAAAAGGAGATTTTGGGGCTCTCTACCTTTGTCACAACATATGAGAAAACCTGGACCCTCCACGACATAAGGGTCTTTCGCGTCCCTTGTCTCAGCGCCTCTGACTGAATGAACGTTCACACAACAGGAATAGATGTGAACAAGTAGAATCACTGTGTCATAGGGGAATTTTATTCTTATTTTTTAAAAAAGAATTCCCTTTCACCTATGATCCAGTTTATTTGGGCTTTCTCTCTCATTTATCAATCTTTGTTCTTTTAAAGAACAAGTTACTGGTTTCTTTGATCCTTTGAATCCTTTGAATAAGTTTTCTAAATTACTATATAAATGATTCCTGCTGTGATTTTTGTTTTATTCTTTCTTTTTATTTGTTGTTTTACCAGTTTCTCAAACTGTGAGTTTAGGTTATTGATTTGAGTTTTTTCTTTCTTCTTTATGTAAGTTTATGTTATTGTGATCTTTTACTTAGTACTGACTTTGGTGTCTTATTGTAGTTAATTTCTACATTTATGGCATTGTGGTCAGATAAAATATTTAGCATGAATTTCTATTTATTAATATGTGGATATTTAATTATGACCCAATATAAGGCCTACATATTGGAAAATGTTCCATGTGCACTGGGGAAGAATATATATTTGACTTTATTTATTTATTTATTTATTTATTTATTTATTTGCTTTTTTTGGTCATACCCGGCGATGCTCATGGGTTACTCCTGGCTCTGCACTCAGGAATTACTCCTGGCGGTGCTTGGGGGACCATATGGGATGCTGGGAAACGAACCTGGGTTGGCCGAGTGCAAGGCCAATGCCCTACCCGCTGTGCTATAGCTCCAGCCTCTGTATTTGACTTTTTTGAAGGTGGGTTCACAGTCTGTTAATCCAATTTCCCAATTCCTCATATAAAGGAAGAATTGGAAGAGCCTCATTAAGGCTCTTTTCTTACTGATGTTCTGGTGTTGACCTCTTCACCTGCTATTGTGTTGTATTTGTTAGAGGACGGTTCTGGATCTCTGACCGCAGACAAGGACCACACAGGAATGCAATTAGCAAGCGGGTAGTTTAGTAAGCTGACTAGCCATGGTCGTGCATACGCACACAGCGACATGCAGGTTCCGTGTGCGAGGCAAGGCCCGAGCTTCTCCAAAGGAGATCTTATATAGGCCTTCACCGCCATTACAGCAGAGCCCACGCATTTCATAGCCAATAGATTTGTACTGATACATATTTTCCTAACCAATCCATTTAGAAGGACATCACTCCTTAGCCTATAGTTTTAGAGACCAGCATTTGCGTCAATGTTCAGGAATGTCCTGGGTTTTAGGGCAGTCATGGGCCTAGTGGCATGGGCTTTGTAGGAGGCATCTAAGAGGCATCTGGTTATCTGGTCTGACTTGCAACCTGGGGTGCCTATATTTGAGTTCCTTGCTCAGGGGCAGAAAAGCAAGTCATTCTGCAATGGGGGCTCCTGTAAAAAGAATCTTGAGAAAGATAAACTAGTTCCTAAGGTCTGTTCTGGGCCAATTCCTCCCAGTATTGCTTTATCTCTTTAGGTTTATTATCAGTTATTTTATAAACTTTGCTGCCATTCATTCGGTACATGTGTATTGATAAGAGACATGTCCTCTTGACCTAGTGGATGTTCATTTCTATCTCATTCCTTTCTATAGCTTTAGTGCTATTTGGTCTGATGCAAGTATTGATAATCTACTGTTAGGTTGTGGAAATGTTTTCCATGCTTTCACTGAGTCTGTGTTTGTTGTATGAATTTAAGTGTGTTTCCTGTAAACTGAACAGTTAGGATTTGTTTTCTTATCTAGCCAGCTGCTCCTTGCCTTTTGATAGATGAGTTTGGTTCATTGACATTCAGGGATATTGTTATTGTTAAAAATTATTTATTGAGGTATCATATAGTTTGCCAGGATATTAGAGTCATTATGTTATAGTCTGAGAGCCTCAGTATAGTCGAGGGGGGGTGGGTTGGATCGATAGCACAGCAGTTGGGCGTTTGCCTTTCATGCGGCCAGCCTGAGTTCGATTCCTCCTCCCCTCTCGGAGAGCCCGGCAAGCTACTGAGAGTATTGAGCCCACGCGGCACAGCCTGGCAAGCTACCCGTGTGTATTGGATATGCCAAAAACAGTAACAATAAGACTCTCAATGAGAGACGTTACTGGTGCCCGCTCGAACAAATTGATGAACAACAGGATGACAGTGACATGTCATAGTCCCGAGCGCTCCACCAATCCCTCCACTCCACCAAACCACCTGGTGATTTCAGATACCTCCACCATTATGCCAACCCATCCCCTCATGACCACCATTTTGTTCCAGGATTTGTTCCCACTGGGAATTATCTAATCTCTTTCTTTACTTTCTGACTCACCATCAATTCCATCCAAATTGCAGCAAATTGCCAAACTTCATCTTTTCTTATAGCTAAACAGTATTTCATCATGTGTATTTTACAATATATAGACATACATATATCTTTTCCCATGAAAGCTTTTATTATTATTATTATTATTAATTTTTTAGTGAATTACTGTGAGGTACAGTTACAGACTTACAAACTTTCATGATTACATTTCAGTCATAAAATGATCCAGTACCAGTGCCCATTCTCCACTACCAATGTTCCTAGTATTCTTACCCCTCCATACTTATTCCCCCCAACCCCCAACCCCACCTCTGTGGCAGGTACATTCCCTTTTACTCTCTCCCTCCTTTTGGGTGTTACGGTTTTCAATACAGGTATTAAGTGGCCATCATGTTCGGTTTATAGTCTATTTTCAGTACGCATCTCTCATCCCGAGCGAGCCCTCCAAGCATCCTTTACTTGGTGGTCTCTTCTCTATCTTGGTGGTCACTTCTCTATCTTTTCCCCCAGTATGTGAGGCTGCAATCCAAGCTGTGGAGCAATCTTCCTGGTCCTTATCTCTACAATCCTTGGGCATTAGTCTCCCATTATGTTACTTTATATTCCACAAATGAGCGCAGTCCTTCTATGTCTGTCCTTCTCTTTCTGACTCATTTCACTTAGCATGATTGTCTCCAGGTAGATCCACTTATATGCAAATTTCATGACTTCATCTTTTTGTAACAACTGAATAGTACTTCATTGTGTAGATGTACCAGAGTTTCTTTAACCAGTCACGAGGCCGACCTGGGTTCAAATTCCAGCATTCCATATGCTCTCCCAAGCCCGGGTTCAAATCCCAGCATCTCATATGGTCTCCCAAGTACCACCAGGGTAATTCCTGAGTGCAGATCCAGGAGTAACCTCTGCACATTGCCGGGTGTGACCCAAAAAGAATTAAAAAATTACTGTTCAATTTCCTTCCTTATCATTGGTCTGTTTAGGTTTTATGTTTCCTGATGATTCAGTTTTGAGAGATTGTGGTATTCTAAAATGCATCCATATCTCCTAAATTTTCCAACTCAGTGTCATAAAGTTCTTCATAGAAACCTCTTCTGATCTTTCATATTCGTGAGATATCTGTGTAATATATCCCTTTAATTTTTGATGTAGTTTACTTTGATTTTTATCTTTCCTCCGGAGTCTAGCAAAACATTTGTTACTCTTGTTACTTTTTCCAAAAAACTGGCTCCTGGATTCATTTATCTTTTTTGTTGTTGTTGTTGTTTGTTTCTGTGCCACACCTAGGGGTGTTCAGGACTTACTCCTGGCTCTGCACTCAGAGATTCTCCTTGCAGGCTCTGGGGACCATAGAGCAGTGCCAGGGATTGAACCTGGGTTAGCTGCATGCAAGACAAGCACCTACCTGATGTACTATTGCCTAGACTCGTCATTTAACTTTTGAATAATTTTCTTGATTTAATGTTATTGATTTCTGCTATAACCCACAGACTTTAATAGCTTGTGTCTTCCTTCTTATTCATCTCAAGGAAATTTTTAATTTATTCTTTAATTTCTTATTTGAAAAAATGAATATTTAAATGTTTTTAAATTACAGCTCCCACATCTTAGTACTTTTTGTGACTTTATTTTTGTGGTTAATTTCTGTCTTCATCATACTGTGGGCTAAAAAAGTACTTGATATGATTTTAAAATGTCATGACTTTATGGTCACTTAACTTGTTTACTTTCACGTGTTCTGTCATGAAGAAAGTTACATGTGCAGTGGGATAGAATATATACTTTCACCTTTGGGGGTTCCTATGCGTGTGTATTAGTTACGGTTCTTCCAATTCCTCATTTAAGGCTCTTGTTCTTCATTGATGTTAGATCTGGTTGTTTTGCTCAGTAATGAGTGGCATGTAAACACCACTACTGCTGTGTTTCTATTAACGTATCTCCTCAGGTCCATTAGCAATTACTTTATAGGTTTTGCTATCCCTTCATTTAGTGCATACATAGATATAAGTTGAGTCTGGAGCAATAGCACAGTGGTTGGGCTTTCTCCTTTCACTCGGAGGACCCTAGTTCGATTCCTCCGCCCCTCTCGAAGAGCCCGGCAAGCTACCAAGAGTATCACGCCCACATGGTGGAGCCTGGCAAGCTACCTGTGCGTATTGGATATGCCATAAACAGTAACAATAAGTCTCTCAATGAGAGATGCTACTGGTGCCCACTCGAACAAATCGATGAGCAACGGGATGACAGTGACAGTGACAGTGATAGATATAAGTTAAGTCTTCTTCATCTTCTAAACCTCCAGGGCCTGAATAGAAAGATAATACAGGGGATGGGTCTGACAGCTATTAATTGTGGAACAGTGTCTGGAAGGGAAGTTGTTGGTTGCTCTGCATTCTGGATGGAAAGATGACACAGCTGGTGTGCGGGGGAGGGTCTGGTGTCGATTCCTTGAGCATGTTGAGCAGCAAAGAACTCACTCAGTGGTTCAGAAACCTGGGTGGAAATAATGGGTATGTGGGTAGAGGTCTAGTGTCTGTCCTCTTGGAGGAGCTTTCGGTAAGCAACTTACTTGTGGCTCATAGTAGCTGGGTAGGAAGGTGGTACAGGACTTCTTTTTTTTTTTTTTTTTTTGCTTTTTGGGTCACACCTGGCGATGCACAGGGGTTACTCCTGGCTCTACTCAGGAACCACTCCTGGCGGTGCTCAGGGGACCATGTGGGATGCTGGGAATCGAACCTGGGTCAGCCACGTGCAAAGCAAACGCCTACCTGCTGTGCTATCACTCCAGCCCCCAAAGGTGGTACAGGACTTTTAAGTCTTGGTAAGGACTTCTATTGTCTTGGACACTTTGTTTTTGTTGTACGAGCATTATTCATCCTCATTCCACTTTCTGTGTAACATTAATTTCAGTTTTGGTGTGTATTTTCTGTGTAAATATTTGGACAACTGGTACTGCCCCCTTACCTGTACAACTTAAACTCAGAAGATATTTTATGTTAATTTTATGTCACTAGAAGTTGAAAAAATTAAAATGACCATAGTTACATGGCTCCTCTTTAGTCTGTAATGTACTTTGCATTACAAACCAAAAAAAATAATCCTAAGAGATGAAACACATTTCATTCTAGTTGGGACAGTGAATTGCCGATCAGGAAGAAATGGTCAAATAAAAAATTTTAGTTCTAAAATTATTTTAATCTAAAGAAATTAGTGGACGAAAATAGAAATAGGACTAAAATTTCTGTTCCTACCTTTCTGATTTCAAACATAAGAATGAAGTGTGTTTCAACAATCTGAAAATCTATTTTTTTATGCTCATTCTTGAGAATGAACCATTATAAAATATCTTTAAATATACTCTAGTTCCATGGTTCTAGGAATAACATAAGACATTTTGACAATTGATCAGACTGTAGCTCAGTAATACACTTGAAATAAAAACATGTAATCAAAGTTAAAATACTTATTGATAATATTTATTATTTAAATATTAAGTTACATGTGCAGTAGGATAGAATATATACTTTGACTCTTTAATAAAATTTATATCATTTGTATATAATGTAAATAAATTACATCAATAAATATATTATTAATTATATTAAGCACAATACAGATTTTATGTTTAATGTCTCATTATAACATAATTTATAAATAATTATCTATTCAACTATAATTACTTATCAATTATGATCTTCCCTTTTGGTTATTGTTGGGTTTTTTTTTTCTGCTTTTTGGGTCACACCCAGCTATGCGCAGGGGTTACTCCTGGCTCATGTACTCAGGAATTACTTCTGACAGTGCTGAGGAGACTATCTGGGATGCTGGGAATCGATCCTGGGTCAGCCTCATGCAAGGCAAACGCCCTACCCGCTGTGCTATCACTCCAGCCCTGGCCCTTTTGGTTATTGCTACTGTAAAGCTTTTGTTGGAGGTACAAGCTTGCAGTGGGCCAAGCATTTTAGTTATAATGCTCACATGCACTTGGTGATGGTGTGCCGGAGACTGTAGACTTTGCAGTGGCACAGGGGGTCATATAGCAGCAGTGCTGCTGGGATTGTACGTAGCATATCATTGTTGCTTTGTTTCATATCTCTCTAATAATTAGTGATATTTAGTACATTTTTATGTTCATGTGTATATTTCCTTTGGTGGAATGTTTTTTCAGATCGCTGACCACTTTAAAACTGGGCTGTTTATTTTTTTAAATTGTGGATTCAATTATTTAAATATAAATACTATTGATCTCCTATGGGACATATGATTTGAAACATCTTTTCCTCTCGAGTAGGTCATTTCTCATTTCACTGTGCTGATGCTTCAGCGTAGCACATTTCTTTCTTCTTATTTTTGTGTTTCTTGCTATTATGTTGAGTACGCAAAGATACCACTAAGGTAAAGACGAAGAGTTTATTTGGTACCTATATTTTCTTCTACCAATTTTATGTACTTTGAACTTTAATTAATTTTTGTATATGTGTAGGGTAGTGGTCTAGTTTCACTTTTTGCATAGGGCTATTTAGTTTTCCTATTATTAGGAAATGTTATTTTTCTTTCTCTACTGCATGTTTTGGTTCCTTTTTGTATGTTTTATTGTCCTTACACATTTCTATTTTCTTGCTCTGATCTGTGTGCATGTTTTTACTTCTAACACTATGCTGTTTTGATTACTATAGGTTTGAAATACATTATGAAGTTGTGGAATGTAGTACCCCTATTTTTTACTTTGGATTACATTGGCTATTTGGATCTCTTACATTACCATAAAAATGTTAGATTTTTTTCCCCCTAATTCTGTTCAAATGATTTTGATAGGAAGTGACCTGTATCTCTAAATTTCTTTAGGCAAAATGACCTTCTAATGATATAAATTCTGAAAAATAAATGACTACAGGTTATATTTCCATTTTCATGTGTTTTATTCTGTTTCTTTAAATGTACTATAGTTTAAATGTAAAAGCCTTTCACTTACTTAAATTTATTCCTAGATAATTTATTCCTTTAAATGTATTATAAATAGTACTCTTCTTATTATCTCATTCTGGTAGTTCACTGTTAACACAAAGTTATGAGACATATTTCATATATTTATTCAGTAACTTACATCTTTATTATAATAATTTAGCATTTTAATAATTCTTTTTAGTAGTATTCAAAATTTTCAATAAACATCATACCATCTGCAAGTAGTGATAGTTTTATTTCATTTTAAATTAGAAGCAATGTCTTGCTAATCCCTCTTGTTAGGTTTCCCATTATTAAACTGAATAAATGTGATATGTGTGAATCTTTTTATACTTTTATTAGAACAATTAGTCTATTTACATTTATGATTATTATTCATAGATATATGTTTATTGTTTTTTTGCTAACTGTTCCTTTCTGTTCTATGTTCTTTGTGTTCTTTTTTTATGACTTTATTGTTTTAATTGAATTCAATTTTTAGTTTCTCTTACACACTTTTGTCTTGATTTTAGTCACAAAGTTCACATGCAACATAGTATATTTGTAATATTTTGTTTAAGTTAATTTGAACAATTTCTACCAATTTATGCTTCAATTCCACTTCTATATTTTGTATTCTTTTACAATTGATCTTAGCCCAAAGGCTGAGAAATAATATATTTTGTATTCTTTTAACCATTTAAAAATTTATTCACTGATTATGCTATTTTATGGGGAGAGGCCATAGTGGTGCTCAGGACTTACTCCTATCTCTGCATTCAGGTCTCATGCCTGATGGGGCTTGGAGGACCATATGTGGTGGTGGAACCTTGGTTGGACACAAGCAAAGCAAATGCCCCACCTACTGTATTATCTCTCCCGGAACTTTAAAATATTTTAAGTTTCCTCTATCTGCATATTTGTTTTCTTCCCCACATTATATACAATTTCAGTCATTATTTTTTCAAATGAAAGTTTCGTTTGATGTATTTGTGTGCTTGTAATCCAGTGTACATATTGAATTCCTGGTGGGCAAAAGTCCTTTACTCTTTATGAAGAATCTTCATGATTATAATATCTGTATATTTTTAGGTTACTCACTGGGGGGATGCTATGCCAGGTGAAACTGCGTTTCCATCTTCCCAAATCCTTTAAATTGACAGTCTTTCAATCTTTGCAGTACAGATGCTATTCTAGCACCTATCAATTATGTTTCAAAGTGAATGTCTTGATATGTAGTTGTAGATTTGTTGTATGGACAGAGGAGATGAGCGCAAGATCTTCATATTTTGCTACCTTAAACCCCTCTCCCTTGATATATATTTTCAAGTTCAAAAGTCTTTTAAGTTTCCTAATTCTTTGAAAGAAATGCCATCTTTTTAATTGAGTCCTTGAAGGCTTGTTTGACTTGCTTATTTCGTAAAGTATAAATGAAAGGGTTCATCAAAGGGATAATCGAAGTATTGAGCAATGATACCACCTTATTTATGGCAACTCCGTCCTTTGCAGGTTTGATATAGATAAAGATACAACTTCCATATGTAATGGAAACTACAATCATGTGGGAGGAACATGTGGAGAAAGCTTTCTTCCTTTGCTGAGGGGAAGGAAGTTTCAGAATAGTCTTAATGATGTGTGTATAAGACACAACTACACAGATTAGTGTGACTATTAGGGTCAGCACAGCCATGGTTAAAACAACTTGCTCTACAAAATGAGTGTCTGAGCATACAATCTTCAGAAGAGGAGCCGCATCACAACCAAAATGGTCAATCAGATTTGAGTCACAGAAATCTAGCTGAATTCCCAGACTAAGTGGAGGGATTATGACAATTAATCCAATCAGCCAACAGAAAACAACAAAGATGGTGCATACCTTTTCATTCATGATGGTAGTGTAGTGTAGAGGCTTGCAGATGGCCACATAGCGGTCATAGGACATGGCAGTGAGCAGAAAAAATTCTGTTGCCCCAGTTAGGATGACAAAAAACAATTGGGTGGCACAAGCATTATAGGAAACACTTTTGTCCCCAGTTGTCATGCTGTATAAGAATCGAGGAACACAGACAGTTGTAAATATTATTTCTAATATGGAGAAATTTCGAAGAAAAAAGTACATGGGGGTTTTAAGGTGAGCATCCACCAGAGTGAGAATGATAATTATTAGATTTCCAACGAGAGTGAAAATGTAGGTGAGAAACAGCAATATTGAAAGGAAAATCTGTAGAAGTGGGTCATCTGTTAATCCTATCAGAATGAAAGTTGTTATCGAAGAATGATTTTTCATCACTCTCTTCAGCAATATATTGATCATGTTAATAAATCACAAACTTCGAATCTGAGGGATAGAATATTTAAAGTAATATTTCACTATATTATATAGAAAAAAGTAGCTAAGCAAGTAGGATCATATTTTTTTTAAATACACAATTTTATTTCAATATTATAAGATCAGTTTTCTTTTTTTTCCTTTTTTTATTTTAAACTTTATTATTTATTTTTTGCATCACACCCAGCAAAGCACAGGGATTACTCCTGGCTCTGCACTCAGGAATTACCCCTGGCCCAGGGGACCATATGGGATGCTGGGAATCGAACCCGGTCGACCACGTGCATGGCAGATGCCCTACCCGCTGTGCTATTGCTCCAGCCCCTAGGATCATATTTTTAACCTTTCACTTGGTCATCAGTAATCTAATATGGAAGTGACTGTGTTAGGCTTAATTTCTCTGAACTCTGCTTAATCTTGATGTTTGCAATATAGTTTATAAAATATACACATGTTCCCTAATTTATACTGCAGTAATAGGATCATTTTTACTATATTAGAAAAATATAAAAAGACCATGAATGTAGGGACCATAAATCTTAGTTAATAGAAAACATATTCCCCTATCTATCAGGGCAGCATGTAAACAAATCACTTTCATATAAAACTGGTGGTAGTATAATGCCACCAGTCTTATATTTTCATTTTACTATTTCTATGCTTTTCAGCATCTGTTTCTTTCAAATACTTCCTTACTCTATACAATTTTCTATAGAAACTTAATATTTTGGCAACTTTGGAGTAGTATCACAAAAATACTGACATTTCCTGTGTCCCATTCTCCAGAATTTCTTCTTTGATCCTTTTAATGATAATATGCTAAATATTTGAATCTGTTTTCTCTACATCTACTATTTTGAAACTATTGTCTGCAACTAATGCATTAGCATTTTAGCTCCCAATTCCATTTATATCTACTTATTTGGTTAAACAAAACCATGTGGCTTTTAAGATGGGCAGAGTGAAGAGAAAATGACTTGGGGGAAGGACTGATTTCTTGGTTATGATTTCTTTCTCTGAAGAGTCACCTTGAAAATCACCCGAGTCACTCTTTCTGAAGTCGGGATCCCTCTTTGCTTTTTAGCACTCTGGTTGTGAGGATGGGTGTAGACTGTTCGTCTCCACCCAACCAAACGAAAGAAAACAATCATAATATTTAATAATATGACATGAAAAACAAACTTTCGTATTAGGTGTGGATATTGTTAAATGCTGAAACATGACAATCTGTTTATGAGTTTCCCTATAAAACTTCGTCCTGTTGCTTGCCTCTTTTGAGGATCATGACAAAAAGCCACCGTTTCACTACTTTCCAAGAGACCTTGAGTACATTTTCATTCCTTACACTATCTACCTGTTCACTCACTTGTCCCAGTGTTAGTTGGCAATATTGTTTTAGAAGGCGGAGCAGAAGTACCGTGGGTAGGGAGCTTGTCTTGCATGCAGCTGACCCAGGTTTGCTCTCCATCATCCCTTGCGGTTTCTCCTTTCCTCCCTCTCTCCCATCCTCCGTGAATGATCCTGAGTGCACAGCCAGGAGTAAACTCTGAACATCACCAGAGGTGTGGACCCAAAACAAAACACAACAAAGTACTAGAGCTAGAACATAACTTAGATCAAACTGGATCCAAGGCTTAAACATTTTTTAGGAGGACTATAATTTTAGATTCTGGGTAATTGTTCTTTTTTTGGGGGGGGGATCACACCTGCGATGCACAGGGGTTACTCCTGGCTTTGCACTCAGGAATTACTCCTGGTGGTGCTCAGGGGACCATATGGGATGCTGGGAATCGAACAGGGGTCGGCCGTGTGCAAGGCAAACTCTCTTCTTGCAGTACTATCACTCCAGCCCTGGGTAATTGTTCTTCCTTGGTCATTCTAATCACTATTAGCTAATTAAAATATTATTTTAAAAATGTTTTCTTTTTTTTTTTGCTTTTTTGGGTCACATCCAGTGATTTTCAGGGTTACCCCTGGCTCACGTACTCAGGAATTACTCCTGGCAGTGCTTGGGGGGCCATATGGGATGCTGGGAATCGAACCCGGGTTGGCCGCATGCAAGGCAAATGCCCTCCCTGCTGTGCTATAGCTCCAGCCCCTCAAATGTTTTCTTATCTTGAGAACATCTAGGTTTATTTGATAAATGACCAATAGGAACTGTCTCCTTGAGACACCAACTATTTTGTGGTATGAAAGAATTTTGATATTCGCCATATGGTACCCTAAGTGCTATTTTCCTCTGTACTTAGGGAGGATGAAAATTCTTTACTCTTGAGGAGAATTGGCATCGTATGATATAGTTTGTTAAACTGTCATATTAAAATTATGCTGAGTGAGGTTTAGGAGATAAGTGCCTTGCTTGAGTGTCAGGAACTTTTAAGTCATATGTATTCATACAGAGATTGTTTGCTTACAATAATGCATAAGAGTTTCTCCTACACTAAGACATGAAGGTTTTCTTCTTAGTCTCTCAGCTCTCCTCTTCTAAATTTTCTGCTACGTGTGCAACCCAAAACCTATAAAGGTCTCACTGTATCATGGAATCACTGTCATCCTGTTGCACATTGATTTGCTCGAGCAGGCACTAGTACTGTCTCCATTGTGAGACTTGCTGTTACAGTTTTTGGCATATCAAATACACCATGGGGAGCTTGCCAAGCTCTGCCGTTCGGGCAAGATATTCTCGGTAGCTTGCTGGGCTCACCAAGAGGGGCGGAGCAATCGGACCAGGTTGGTCGTGTGCAAGGCAAACACCCTACCCACTGTACTATGGCTCCAGCCCCCTATAAAGGTAAATAAACTGATATCATTAATACCACTGTGTGGTGTCCTGCTACATAGCATGCAAATAATTTTTAAAAATCTCATGTTACTAAATCTCTGGAAATGAGTTTATATTTAAAACTAACTTCACATTACTATTAGAATAATTCAAGAGAAAAATAGTTGACATCAAGTAATATGTTTAACATCGAGACTTAGATTAGGATTTCCTGCTACCAAGGAAAACCTTAAATTAGAGTTACTATTTACTATATCTGTCTTTAAAAATAATATTGCTTAGTCTTCCATAATAAATTGAATATGTATTTGTTGAATATATTCATCTAAATATATATTCATATATATTCACTAATATATATTTATTTGCTGTCTGTACATATATAATTATGCGATGCAATTTTTTATTATTTGTAACAATAATATTAATAGCATTTGATACTTTTATTACTTAACCTAACTCCATTCAATTCTTTAAAATCATTTATAATTTATTTTCCTTGTGCCATTAAATATTCCTGAAAAAACACAATTACTTTCTCATATCCTATCACATATAGCATAAAATTTAAAAACTATGCCTCATAAATTGCTAAGAAAGAGGTACTGAGTAAGGTGCTTCCTATTTTTATCCTCACATTTATTGCCCAACTAGTTCTTTAAATGTATTCCATACATCCTCATCCCTGGGAATTCACCAGAATCTTAATCTGAGATGTGTACTCACAGTTTTTTCCCTTCTGGAAAAGTCTATGCTCCTTCTTGAACATGTATTTCTTTCTCTTTGTTTCCTCAATATTTCTCTAAGCAAATTTCTCTAAATAAAACACTTTTTACTCCCTACAAAGAAAATCTGCCACAGTGCCTAATCCCCTAGAAATAAGTGAAAATCTATTTCCCAAAGTCTTAGATATTGGGCCCTGTGCTTTTTGACTATTATTTACACTATTCTTCTGCTAAGAAGGATATTTTTCTTTTTTAATTTTGTTTTGTTTTTGGGTTCACATCTGGCAATGCTCAAGGGTTGTTCTTAGGGTTTACTATGGGATTCGTGTAGTGCTGGCATCAAACTTGGGCCTCTTTTTTTTTTTTTTTTTTTTGTGCTCTTTGGGTCACACCCAATGATGCTCAGGGATTACTCCGGGCTCTGCACTCAGGAGTTATTCCTCGCGGTGCTCAGGGTACCCTATGGGAAGCTGGGAATTGAACCCCGGTCGGCCACGTGCAAGGCAAACACCCTACCCGTTGTGCTATTGCTCTAGCCCCAAACTTGGGCCTCTTGTATGCAAACATGTTATATTTGGCTTCATATCTTTGGCTCTCACTCGTTGTATTGAGACATACCACTTTACTCTATGTGATCATTTCATTCCAGTTTATACTTTTCACTAAAAAAATCTTTCCCCAACCAAATAATGTTTAAGTTGTCAATAAGCACATGCTTATTTTAAATTTTATATGGGTTATTTGGCCGCTTAATACCTTTGGCTATTATATCACTAAGATAGAAATGAAATTTCATGAGAGTTCTTATCTCTCCCAGTAAAAGAACAATTTACATTAGTGGCTCTAAATTGTGAATTTTGATTATTATGGATTCTTTCAGAACTGAGGTAGCTATTGTTAGGGCGCGGATCGAGATCTCCCTATAACGACAAAGATACTCCAGAGACTGCAAACAGCAAGCAGGGTTTATTTTAAGACTGGCTAGCCAGGGTCCAGCCGCCTACACGGACACGCAGGTCCAGCAGGTTGGGCAAAAGACCCCGAGCTTCTCCAAAGGAGATCTTATATAGGCCTTCCCCGGCCATTACAGCAGAGCCCGCGCATTTCATAGCCAATAGATTTGTAATATTGCAAACTTTCTTAACCAATCCATTTAAAAGGACATCACTCCTTAGCCTATGGTTTTAGAGATCAGTATTTGCGCCAATATTCAGGAATGTCCCGGTTCTGGGGGCAGTCCTGGGTCTTGTGATACGGGTCATGTGATATGGGTCTGATTATCTGGTCTGACCACCACCGTTCTTGCAAACCGGGGTGCCTGTATCTGAATTCCTTGCTCAGGGGCAGAAAATCAAGTTATTCTAGAATGCGGGCTCCTGTAAAAAGAGTCTTAAGAAAGCTAAATAGATTCTTGTGTTCTGTCCTGGGCCCGATCCTCACACTATGATGGACTAGAAATCTGTAAGGGTTGAAGTAATGTTTAGCACAATTTTTTTCCTTAGACATGTAATAGTTTACAAAAACATATAATTTTTGAGAATTAAAAAATTTTGAGAATTTGAAGGTTGTTTTAAATGGATAGTTTTACCCTTCAAGTTATTTTTAATTCTCATTCTCTGAGAGTCTATGAAAAAGGAAGGTATATTTATAAATTATTTTGACCTCACTTTTTATGGTAGTCAGAATATTCAAGTATGGACTGTTTTTATCCTTAATTTTAATTTCTTATAAGATCGTATTTAAAAGTCATATTAAACCTTATTATTATAACATATAATAATAAAACATATACAATAATATGTAATAATGAACAAAATACAGTTGAATAGTACAAATGTTTTCTGAATATAAAGATGTTTCTTAGACACATTATTTTAAGCAGAAAGATTAAAAATACTCACTGTCTTATCTGGGGTCTGTTTTTACACAGCTTCCATGGTTTCTGTTTCTAAACCCTTAAATGTATAAATGAAAAACATCATACTTACTTTCTTGTGGTTTCCCATCACTTTCTGGGAAATCTTACCTAAAGTTCATTCTTGGGCCTGAGAGTTCAATGTGTTAGTGGCTATAGTTTTGAGTTAACTTTTTGATATCTTTTCAATACCTACACGCATCTCCAATTAAGGGTGCTTTCAAATGTAAGGTGTTATATCAGGGCATCAAGAATAGTACCTTTTGCTCTTTTTTCTCCCTAAGTCAGAAATGAAATCTAATGAGTTTTTATCTCTCATTAAAGCACAGAACAATGCCTACTTGGTTTTAGTGACCAAAATAACAGAGATATAGTGTCAAATAAATGCTGACAACTTTCCCTGACTGTAGAAGTGAGAGTGATCTGATCTTCTGATGCCAAGAAATGGATTGTTATATACATTTTCACTAATAGAAATGGCATGAGTTTTTACTGGTTTTAATGGTTTAAGTGCACAGGGAAAAAATGAACAAACAAAAATGTCCTCAGTGAGCCTGTTCAAACCGATTATGAGTCTGCAGGGAAGATAATTTTGCAGGAGGATAAAGTTAACAAGCACCTATGGGACAATGTCTGCAGAGATATGAAATGAAATGCAACGGTGATCATCTGATGATTTCTATTACAGGACACTATGTGAACCACTCAAGTCAATTCTCAGATATCTGATTATTACTTGTTAAAATGCTAATTTTAATTATTAAAATTAATGTTTATTTTTGTTCATCCATTAATCTTAAGGAAGAACTATTTTGTATTGATTCCTAAGTGCTGTTCTCATGATTGTAGGAATGCAGTAACACTGTAACACTGTCGTCCTATTGTTCATCGATTTGCTCAAGTGGGCACCAGTAACGTCTCCAGAGTGAGACTTGTTTTTACTGTTTTTGGCATATCAAATACTCCATGGGTAGCTTGCCACATTCTGCTGTGCAGGTGGGATACTCTCGGTAGCTTGCCAGCTCTCCGAGAGGGAAGAAGGAATCAAACCTGGGTCGGCCACATGTAAGGCAAACGCCCTACCTGCTGTGCTATCGCTCCAGTCCACAGCCATACTACCTTGAACACTCCTGATCTCGTCTTAATTTGCATTAGGATATTACATTGATTTTATATTTAATTCACATAAGGACCTTGTTAAACCCAAAGGTATGAGTAATTCTGCATATCACAAGATGTGGAAGAAATATGGAAATATTGTCATTAGTACTGATACTATATTCATAGTACATGATACTATATTTAGAGAACCCTAAAGCCTCTACCAAGAAACTCCTAGAAACAATAGACTTGTATAGTAAAGTCGCAGGCTATAAAATCAATACCCAAAAGTTCATGGCTTTCATATACGCAAATACTGAGAGAGAAGAAAGTGATATTAAAAAAGCAATCCCACCCACAATCATGCCTCAGAAAATCAAGTACCTCCGAATAAATAAGGAGGGAACGGACCTGTACAAAGAAAACTTCAAAATGGTGCTTCAAGAAATAAAAAGAGGACACGAGGAAATGGGAACACATCCCCTGCTCATGGATTGGGAGAATTAACATTGTCAAAATGGCAATACTCCCCAAAGCATTATACAGATTTAATGCGATCTTTATAAGGATACCCATGACATTCTTCAAAGAAATTGATCAAACAGTCCTGAAATTCACATGGAACAGCAAGCCCCCACAAATATCTAAAGCAATTCTTGGGGAAAAAAAGATGGGAGGCATCACCTTCCCTAATCTCAGTCTGTACTACAAAACAGTAATAATTAAAACAGCATAGTATTGGAAAAAAGACAGATCCATGGACCAATGGAAAAGGGTGGAATATTCTTACACACACCCTCAAATATATGACCATCTAATCTTTGGTAAGGGAGCAAGAAACATAAGGTGAAGTATGGAAAGCCTCTTTAACAAATGGTTCTGGATAACTGGACAGCTACATGAAAAAATAAATAATGGGCTCATGTTGCATTAACGTTCGTGCGGTTGGAGGCACTGAAATAAGGAACTCGGAAGAAATGTGTTTCATGAGGTCCAAGACTCTCTCTGGCTCTTGGCAAAGGTAGAAAGCCCCATGAGATCCTTTTATTGATCATGGTACCTCTAAAGGGCGCGATACAGTGAAGTCACCAAAGGCATCAAAAGAAGTTACAGGAAGAACATTGAGGCGGTAGAATATACATTATTTCCTTGTATCTACAGGCCAGTAATCTTAGCCTCTGGAAAGAAGATACAAAACCAAAACTTAAACCTTTCTTGAGCTAAAAGCACTTGGATTTACATCCCAAAGACAAGAATGGACTGCCACTTGAAACCTACATGTCAATTACAAAACTAGGCAGGCAGGGGTCGGAGCAATAGCACAGCGGGTAGGGCCTTTGCCTTGCATGCAGCGGCCGACCCAGGTTCGATCCCCGGCATCCCATATGGTCCCCCAAGCACCGCCAGGAGTAATTCCTGAGTGCAAAGCCAGGAGTAACCCCTGAGCATTGCTGGGTGTGACCCAAAAAGCAAAAAAAAAAAAAAAAAAAAGAAAGAAAAGAAAACTAGGCAGGCACCTGAAATCTACATCCCAAAGACTAGGCTGGGCCAGAGCCTGCAATTTACAATCTCAAAGGTCAGCCCTGGCTAAACTTTGAGATCTGCATGTCAAAGACCAGCCAGGCTTCTGTGAGAGAAGGAAAACTGCTCTTTTCAATAGACTGAAATTATTTTCTGAAGGCAGCTTGAAGGGGGAAAATGTTCCTGTTTGTAGTACAGTCTATGTGGGCTTGCCCTGATAGCTCAGTCCATCCCCAAGGCTCAGACTT